>NC_054706.1:40351641-40520003 GCF_016097555.1 Gigantopelta aegis
ATAAGCATACAAACCATACTCTTTTTGGTACTTCCCTCCCCCTCCGAACATCAACATGTTTATCAGCATACAAACCATACTCTTTTTGGTACTTCCCTCCCCCTCCGAACATTTACAGAGAAAATATATAAGATTTTTAAAAGCAATATGTTTATAAGCATACAAACCATACTCTTTTTGGTACTTCCCTCCCCCTCCGAACATTTACAGAGAAAATATAGATTTTTAAAAGGAATATGTTTATCAGCATACAAACCATACTCTTTTTGGTACTTCCCTCCCCCTCCGAACATTTACAGAGAAAATACAAACCATACTCTTATAGATTTTTAAAAGGAATATGTTTATCAGCATACAAACCATACTCTTTTTGGTACTTCCCTCCCCCTCCGAACATTTACAGAGAAAATATAGATTTTTAAAAGGAATATGTTTATCAGCATACAAACCATACTCTTTTTGGTACTTCCCTCCCCCTCCGAACATTTACAGAGAAAATATAGATTTTTAAAAGGAACATGTTTATAAGCATACAAACCATACTCTTTTTGGCATCTGGTGTATACTGTAATTACCGCTTTGTACGTTTGTGAAAATGTTGATAATTGTAAATGGCTTTAAGTATAAATGTTGATATTGGATATGGGAAAGTATATCTGTATGAGCATACTTATACACGGCAGTAGGTCAGGCATGGTGAAATCAGTGAATATTGAGGAGGCTGACTGACTCAGATCGAGGTAATAAAGCATCCCAGTTTTTAAGGGGGTTGGGGGTATGCTTCCCTCAAAAATTAGGAAAACTAAATATTTGAAAATGCAATTTCTTAAATTCTACAAGTAAAATCCATCATGATAATATTTTTCTGGCAAACACAACATTTTTCATGATGTATAATGTTTGTATTATATGTATAGACTGAATATTTAAACACTACAGTCATGGATCACATACATGTAATGTATGAAATGAAATATTTACTTAAAGTGAACCATTGCAGGTACTATTCAGTAAAATTAGAGGATAACTATGTTACATTTGACTACCCTTGTATTTGCTTTGTTTATGCTGGTTTTACTGTTGGAAATGGAGCTTTTGAGTTGATAAAATGGATATTTGCAACTATAAAACCAGCATTAACATCCACAAATGGTCAAATACATCATAGTTATCCTCATTCTAATTCAATAAATCCATTTTTTAAAACAAATTTTGTGTATCGTCAATGTCCCTAACTGCGTTATACTTCAAATTCCGTTCAGTTTGTTTTCTCGTGCACGGTTCGCGCAATCAGCATCCGATTTGTTGTCATCGGCATGTCGTTCATTTATGAGGTTTTTCTTCACATTTCAGGAACATTTTCATAAACAATAAAGTTCAGAAAAGTAAGTATCTAAATACAAAACTTTACAAACCCCTAAAACCATTAATTTTACTAAATCGTTTTTGTTTATTCTTTAAAAGTACCGATATCGGGTCCACATGACTCGTAGAAATTGACTTAAAATGGAGAAAGATGAATTAACATTCAGTGCGTGTCACATGACCTCACACATGCCAGATCAACAAGGCCAAAGCATTTAATTTTTATGATTTTTAAGATCCGTTTTTAGAATTTGTTTTCAATTATTACATTCGATCTGCCTCTATTGTAGTGAATAGTATTCATAATCCATTCATAATAATTGCAAATAATTTTGAGTGTATAAGTTGTGTTAATTATGAATCAATTCATTAAAAAAATGATATTTTACAAACTATTCACTGGTATTTAAACGTAATGCCTATCAGTATTGACATCAAGTTTTAGCGATGTGTGTTGATAAAACGTGGACCGGACCAGAACGCTTGACAAATTGAATTTTTCCTTTTAAAAAAATATTAAACTAAGTGTTCGTCAACTGTGCGTAGTTAAGAAACATATATTTTTTTATGTAGTGGCCTTAAAAATGGAAAATGACGAACCGCACATGCGTGTTACGATACTTTTTGCAAACACATGCACCTGAATGCAGTTAGAAACGTCGCACTCTTTCCTGTTTACCAGAGGGTGTTTCACTTTTGTTTACTAGAATGGATTTGTTTTACATCCACATTGTTGATTTTTTAAAGTTAATTGAATACAATCTATTTTGTTTCACATATCATAGCTGAAAAATGTAGAATAATGTTTCCGTAAATATCGTATTCGTGTTTTTGTCGGTAGATGAACGCAGTTTGGGACGTCGATGGTAAATACATTTTCGGAAAGAACGCAGCTTTAACAAAAACCTGGTCACTACTATCGAGTTTCAAGTCGTCCTCCATATAACATAATTATAGCATAAGCAGATTTAAATATACAGTTTTTATGTGTAATACAACTCCTAATTTCGTTTTTATATTTTATTTTGTTTATAGTACTGACAGTATTATCCATTATTACTGATTTTACTTGTTCCGAACACTCAGATTTAGAGAAACATGTATTTTGCTTCAGAAAAGATTAAACTGTGATATTTTATATGTACATGTAAGTACCTCCAAAATGTGTGTAAATAGGCTCTTGGGGAATCCCAAAAATCTGCAGATTGAATTAGAATAATTTGTTGGAAGTACATTTTGTATCACAAATATCAATGTTAATCATTTTAAAAATTGATAATTTTTCATCGTTACAAGTACAGTCACAAATATCATCAATACTAATAATTTAAAAATCATTTTCCATCTTTAAAACAAAAAAGAAGAAAAATAGTTTGTTTTGTTTAGTGACACCACTTGAGCACATTGAATTATTAATCATTGGCTATTGGATGTCAGACATTTGGTAATTTCGACATATCATCAATATTAATCATTTTTAAAATCAATCATTTTCCAGTGTAGCTACACATGTATGTAGAAATTTGTATTTAAAAATTTAGCTGAACTGGTTTAACTACCTTGGTAGTTTGTTTATTTCAATTCTAGTTTAGTTTGAGGGTATGCTCCTGTAGACATTTTTGAAAATTAAATGTCCTGAAATGCAACTTCATATATTTTTTCTGACATAATTTTCTGAGGTAATTACCAGTAATATTTTGACTCCGAATTATTCTCCTCCATGCCCGAAGTACATGTGTAAGTTGCCGTTTTTGAAGTTTCTTATCAGGATTTTCTCTGTGATTATCATTCTTCTTTTAAAGAGACATTCCTCACTCTGTAGTCATTGTAACATGTTGTGTTAACTGGGCTTTTTTAATCATTTAAATTACGTGATTACATTTTCTTGCTTAGATTATCAATGTTGGTATATCCAGTGTCTTTCTGGTCATCCTAATTTTTGCAGTAGTTCCAATTATATTTTACTTCTTAATTTTTTTGAGGTAAAACTCCATTCAAGCGAACGGTACTAAAACCATTACAAGGACACAGAATACAATATGTAATCAATATGTAATTTTAATAATTTAAAAAGACTTTGTGAAGTCAGGAATGTCCCTTCAATATCTTATTTGTTTTTTGTTATTAAACTTTTGTTTTATGTTTTTGTATTTGCAGTTTGTTTCATTTGTGATTAAAACACCATTTAAATAATTCTCGTGCAGTCTATGATTGTTGAACTATTCCTCATTGCAAACTGTTTAAATAATAATCTTTTCATTATATGCATCTTTAATAATAATAATAATACAAAGTGAGATGTGTAAAATAGTAAATTGTAAGGATATTTGTTATGTTTTGTATTTCCAGGTGGCCAAATCCAATCTACACTGGAGCATTTGGTGCCGGCTTGTTTCATACACTTTTTTTATACTTTTATTTATTAATGCCCAGTATCCTTTGTGGTAAAGCCATCATGATAATAAACAGCACTGAGAAAGCTTTTGGTGTGATTAAGATATCAGTTTGAAATTTAAAAAAAAGAAAAGTTGATTTACAGGCCCGCGGAGCCGTAAATGGGGGGGGGGGGGCCCAGATTTTATATATATATCCCCTATATTGGATGGCAAACACAGTTATATCGATACTTGGTCACAAATGAAATCCGCTGTCGCCACATGGCTACTCTTTCCAAATAACAGCAAGGGATCTTTATGTGCACTTCCCACATCCCACAAACAGGATAGCACACACGGCGTCCTTTGATAGACCAGTTACGGATCACTGGTTGGGACGGGAAATAATCAGGCCCACTGAGGAGGATTGAACCTTCAGCAAATGGAACCTCAGACAGACGTTCTTGTTATGTTCCGCTCCCTAACTTGCATAAGATCATATCATTTCATTGTATACATACAGAGTTGAGTTGCATTTTCCTCAGGTGCTGTTGGGCGAATAATGTTATAACCTCATTCACATCTATATCTTGGTCATAATGAATCGTTAGGAGCGCCAAATTAGAAAGATGATCCTGTCCCATAGAAGAATGCATGTATGTATGTAGTCGCCGGATGGTGCTAAAGCATCGCTCACACTCGCACGAAGTAACTGGTAATGTGCAGAACGAAGTTATTAGGAAACATTGTTGTATCACAAGCTTTTAGCGCCTGTGCGAGGGAGCTCGGTTTGTCTATGGCTGTCCTAAATTTTTGCCGCCATTGATCCAATTCCGTTGTCACAAGATGAGGTGTTGGTAAATCATCAACATACATCGCTATAGCTTATTTAACCATACCGCTATAACTGATTTGGTAATTAAGGAGTCCGACGGGTAGCAAACCCGGCTACATTATCCCAGTCATTTGGGGACAAGGACTTTTATATGCAAAATCCAATTAAATTTTTTTCATTTGAGCAGCTATGGGCCTGGATTTAGAAGTAAAAGGTTTATTGGATTTCCTGTTTTTTACTCACCAGTAACAAACTTTTTATCAGATTTGTTTTTTCAATTTCCCCCTCCCCACTGAATGATTACTGACACTGTGACTTGCTGGGCAGTCCTTGGTACTAACTACAGAAAGAGTGAAAATATACCATATTTTGTTTTCATTCCTGGTATTTTTGTTCGTCTTGCTCAACCCACCTGTAGAATACCAGTGAAATGAGAAACAAAATTAAATTACATTGCTCTTATAAAGTGAACCTGGAGAAGTTTGGATACAAGAGAAGAAATCTACCGGTATGTTAAGATACAGACATTAAATTGTTTCAGGATTAGTGCAGTTAAAACAGAAATGGTGCATAGTTTGTTTCTCAATACACCTTGATTATTTAGACAATTTCCCAATTACTATAATTTTTTGTTTTGTGCAATAATGATAAATAAATTTATGTTGCATTTGTTTGTAGTATACAGTTTTGCAACAGTGTTTTAGGTTGATTTTTAGTAATGCATTCTAAATTGAGAAATTAACAGAATAACCTACCCGGTAGCTATAAATGAAAGTATACTCTTCAAAAAAAGTAGAGAAACATGAAATATTAATTTTAATATCAACTATTAGACCGAACATACGTTTTGACCACAGACATCCTAGTAAAGAATGTTCAGGTCTGTTTATCAACACACCGAAACACATTCCATAGTTTGCACATGCATCATGCAGTTGCCCCATACATGTGCGTGGGGTGTCATTCTCGATTTTTACAATTTCCAGGAAGGTCCATTAATCACTGTGGAACATTATTTCTGTCAATCTTTTTCATTCTGTTGAGTAATTTTTATTGTTTGAATTTGCGATTTACTGATAAAAAAACGTCAACTTTCAAATTTCACTTTTGATCCCAATCGTCCTTCAAGATCTTTGGTGGTCATAAAACCTACTGTAATACTGAAGTTCTACTGGTTGTAATGTTTGCCCAATTAATTCACTATTATCATATAACCATTCCCCACAGCTAATATACCTTACAATTTTGGCAATTGTAAATTCTTATTAGAGTTCCTCTACTTTTTTAAAGAATATATTTGTTCACTGTTTACTGGCATTAAATGATTTTATTTACATTTTGTGCTGCAGAATCTGTAAGTAAAAGTATTAATGTTGGATACATAGGGCCGAATTTAAAAAGCGTGTAACTACGTACATTTACAATGCTTAAACACCTGCGTTTAAGAAAAACAGGCTTCGTAAATTCGGCCCAAAATGTTTATGTCTTAAGTTAGTTTTCCTGACGGACCAATCAGATTTGACCAACTATGTGTGGCTGATGGTTTTCACACCAATATTTGCTGTTGTGCTCATTGGACTGCTTGGTATGGTTCTCTTTATGGATCCAGGTATGATATATTTGGTTTAACTTACAATGTTGTTGATAACTTAATGCTTATCGGTACTACCGTAATCAAAGCCAGTGTTGGAAAGTACTATTACTTATGAGTTCACCATGTTTTAATATCTGTATGTAATTTCACAGTACCGACGAAACCATGCAAACATAATGAGATGTTAGGAAATACAGAATTAACTCTAATTATTTTTTTTTATTTTTTTTATTTTATTTTAAGAGAAAGATCTTGACTTCAATCATCAGTGCCACATTTGTCTTTGTATTTTGTGCACAATCAAGTATAAAATGAAATAAAACCCAGATAGGTGCATTCAATAATTATATATAACTACCATAAAAATATATGCAGAATATCTTTATGTATGATCAATTGAGAAACTGTAGTTTATAATACTTTAAATTTCTCCAAGTTCATTGATTTGAAACATATTATTACATATATCATTATCACTTAGTAACATTATAAATATACAATGTAGTACAGTGGAATTACTTTGTATTTCTCTACATTGAAGCACTTGGTAACATTATAAATATACAGTGTAGTACAGTGGGATTACTTTGTATTTCTCTACACTGAAGCACTTGGTAACATTATAAATATACAATGTAGTACAGTGGGATTACTTTGTATTTCTCTACACTGAAGCACTTGGTAACATTATAAATATACAATGTAGTACAGTGGGATTACTTTGTATTTCTATACACCGAAGCACTTGGTAACATCATAAATATACAATGTAGTACTGGGATTACTTTGTATTTCTATACACTGAAGCACTTGGTAACATCATAAATATACAATGTAGTACTGGGATTACTTTGTATTTCTATACACTGAAGCACTTGGTAACATCATATAAATATACAATGTAGTACTGGGATTACTTTGTATTTCTATACACTGAAGCACTTGGTAACATCATAAATATACAATGTAGTACTGGGATTACTTTGTATTTCTATACACTGAAGCACTTGGTAACATCATAAATATACAATGTAGTACTGGGATTACTTTGTATTTCTATACACTGAAGCACTTGGTAACATCATAAATATACAATGTAGTACTGGGATTACTTTGTATTTCTATACACTGAAGCACTTGGTAACATCATAAATATACAATGTAGTACTGGGATTACTTTGTATTTCTATACACTGAAGCACTTGGTAACATCATAAATATACAATGTAGTACTGGGATTACTTTGTATTTCTATACACTGAAGCACTTAGTAACATCATAAATATACAATGTAGTACTGGGATTACTTTGTATTTCTCTACATAACAATGAAGCAATGTTTTATATACAACTTAGATCATTTAATAATCTTGTCATAGTAATTTAACAAAATTGCTAAGAAATGCATTTAGGCCCATGCACAATTATTATTATCTTTTTATACTTGAAATGTGACTTTGTACTTTACAATTTCAGTATGTTCAGTTAGTCGTCTAATGTCTGTTCTCACAGCAATTTTTCTATGTATTAACCTGCTAATTTTAGACTACTTTGTATCTACTACAGATCCTGAACATAATGATAAAATGATATTAATAGAAATGAGAAAGTATAATTAATCTGTTAGTCTCAACGAGGTCAGGATGACGTAATGTCATCTTATTGTTAATTTGAAAAAGGCAAAAATGCTGAAACATGTTATTAAACTTCTGAACTGTTGGTGCTGGTGTTTTATTGAGAGAAAGAGACAGAGAGAAAGAGAATATTTGAATTTGATAATCTGACAGCATTATTTTTTTTTTTACAACATAGCATATTTAAAACAAGCATTGTAAATATATGCGGTTAAACATGTGTACGTCAAAAATGGGTTTTGTAAATTCGGCCAATTAAATATATCACCATTAGCCTATCTGAAACAATTACTATATACCCAATAATTAAATTCAGTTTTGTTGATTCATTGTGACAAAATGTTAAAACTCCTAAGTCTTCTAAAAATGTTTTACTGCATTACATGTGAAATGCAATAAAACATTAATAACTCTTGGGAAATGGTAATTTGTTTTCCTTAACAATTGAATAAGCCATTTTGTACAGCAGAGCAACATTGGCCATGGCAGTGGGCAACAACTTGAAAATACATATTTAAAAAATAATAAAATTAGGCAGGGCCATTTTGAATGGGCGGAAGCTTTTGGTATGCTGATGCCAGTTTGTGGCTAATTTATATATATATTTTAAATTATTATATTATTATTATTTTTTTATAAATTGATGCACATTATAGAGTGGTTCCTGAGTTTTTTCTTGAGACAAACTTTTTAAATGGGGGTATGTACAATATATATCAATGCACTTAATACATGGGGGAAATAAAGGATTATAACCCCCCCCCCCCAAAAAAAAAAACACAAAAAAACACATTGGTATACGGTTGTTTGAACACTGACAAAGATAACCTCTTAAAAGAAACATGTCAGTGAGAGATGCTGCTGTGTATGTGCTCTATTGCTTAACTACAAGGTATAGTTTTATTTCACATTCAGGAACTGTGAAGGAGTCTGTTATCAACGTGGAAACTGGTCGGCCCAAGACACTGTATGACATTGTTACAGCAGTCCCACCAGGGAAGCAAAATGAATACTGCATTGACTGTGAGGTATGGCATTCACCAATCAAGTTAGTAATGTCTAGAAAAAGGTAAAAGTAATGTACCTTTCTTTATAAATATTGTATGTGGTGACAGTCTCGGTAATAATTTAGGAGTCATGAATTAATATCCTTATAAGATAAATGGGGATAATTGTAAATTGGCTAGTTTTAGCAGGACATTGTGCAAGGGGTTTCCAGACTGGTGAGCGAAATGTTTAGAGGTTGGTGGGGGGGGGGGGGGGGGGGGGGGTAGGTCATGCTTTCTCAGTAAATACACTGAAAAAGAACATTTGGTTGGGGGTTCAACCCCAAAACCCCTCCTCAGCACATGCGCCTGAACCAGGGTTCCATTTTACAAAAAGATCATCACTATTTGTTGATTGTAGTAACTTATGAAAAACAAAAAAACTTATGATCATTGTTATGGTTGGCTTTACAGCCATTTTACAAAGCAACTACCCTCTAATGATTAGCATGTTCTTTGGAAACCAGGGAAATTATACCTTTATTAATTACTGAACATTTTAACATGTCACATATATTTTTTACTGGTATCAAAACATCTTGGATGTATTAACTGGTACCAGAACATTGAACACTTCCATGTTGATTTTTGAATTTTCATTAATTTGTATATACTTTTAATAAGGTAGCATAAGTGCTACACTGGGCATTTAAGGAAAATGTAACATATTATATGCTAAATGTTATTAACCTTGTAAAATGCATTATTATGGCATATATATCTGTATAAAAAAATAACCATTAGAGTCCAAGAATATAAGGTGACATTTGTGTCTCAGAAACTTGATAGAAAGTAAGTTGCCTTTGTGCCCCTTTTTTTAAGGAAATGTTTGCCTTCAGGCCATTCCAACTTGCCTTGGTGCCCTAATTTTTGTTATTAAACTGAAGACAACACTTGCCATGCCTCCCAAAAAGTGAAATTTGACTCCTGTAATATACATAGACTAGATCAATTTTGATACAACTCAGTTTGTTAATGGCTTATAAGTGCCTCAGACCTATTATAAACTTTCAGTATAGTTTACTGGTAGTAAGTTAAATTTCATTCTCAATCAGGTTACTAAAGTAAATATATAAAATAGTTATGGTCACAACGGTAGATAATTACAAATGCAGTAGGGCAACGATTGCTTTGTAAAATGAGATTCTGAACTGTAAATATCAGAGTACCCAAATATCTGTAATTCATATTTGATAGGTGATAGTATTCTGTCATTTGGAATTTCTACTGCTCTATGCCTTTCCTCCATGGTAGAGAATATCGACCTATTAGATTAAAATTTTACTCTCATCTGAAAAATTGCCTTCTTTAAAATTACAACCTCCAAAAGCATTTTTCAGCTAATAATTGATTGGCAAATTTGTTCCTTCTTTTTAAAAATTCAGTCTATAGATGGACAACAAACTCGTCAAGTTTTCAGTGCATGATGTATGTACATTAAATATACCTTCTTTTTTTAAAAAGGGAATTACAATTTTTTTTTTTTCAGATTGCCTGCCCCGCATGGACAAAGCACTGTAAATTGTGTGATCATTGCTACAAGGACATGGATCACCATTGCCTATTTTTACTCAAGTGTATTGCAGAGAATAACCATGTCTACTTTGTATGGTTCATTATGGCTTGTGTCGTCTCCATGGTTACATTTGTGTTGTCTGTCAGATGTTACTGCCAACTACTGTACAGCCTTGCACTGGGAGAAACCCTTCTGCTATTGTTTCACACTGATGGCTGGCTCTTTTCTCTGACCATTCTGAACTCCATATCGGTCTTCTGGGGAGTGCAGCTCCTGTACTTCCAGTTGAACATTATTTCTAAAGGATACACCACGTACTTCCAGCCACGTGACAATATTGACATACTTACAGCAAGCGAGAAGTTCATGAATGTATTGTGTTTTTTGTTGAAGAGAAAATCATACATTGAAAATCCCATGTTAAAACAAGAACAACAACTTTATTACAATGTATAAGAAACCAGCATCGAGCCACTTGAAAGTGGATCACATGACTTCTGCTCCATGCATCTGGCTATGTTAAGTTCTGTTCAAATTTAAACTTATTTTATGGTCTAATGTATTGTCATATTACATGTATAAACAATTATGTCTGTGATAAAATCAATACTTTGACAGAAATGTTGAAAACTTTTCATCAAAATATTAAAACAATCATGAGTTGTGTCAGTTCAGATGAAGAAAAATTGAAAACATTTCATCTTTTAGAAAAATGTGTCTGGTAAGTGCATCTTTGAAAGGTCTCACTTAAAACTAAAATTGGTTTTACTTGTTTTCACTAAATGTACTTCATTTTTATCTCACATTAATTAAATAAAAGAAGTTGGCACTTGTTTTGAGCTGCACCAGTTGAAGATAGCCGTGTTTAGTGTAAATAACAACTCGTGGACCGATTGGCACCTCTCTAATGCAATACTTTAATTATTATTTTTTCTAATATCTTACATTACATTTATAACAATGCTTTTGTTGTGGGTTTTCTTTTGTTTATATATAAAATTTAACAAACATTGTGGTGGTGTACGTTACCAGTTAGGCCTAATAATACATCAAATAATTATTGTGCCAGTATGTGAGTTGCATTGTGTACTTGCACACATTAATTTCATGATTTGCAGGGTAAATGTAACACAAATTTAAACATTTAAGTAATTAATGTCAAAGATGTACATCATTCTGAGCCAGTTTTGCAATGGTCATCCATGTCAAGTGTCTGAAATAATGCAGGGTATTACTTGTTCCTCATACTCTCTATCATTAACTCAGACATTACTGTATTTCTGCTTTTTAGCACGATTCATGTTTACTGCGAGAAAGGTCTTAGCTAATTATAAATTTTGTCAATTAAAACAAACTGGGTTTATAATATTCACTTTGAGTACGTGTTGTGGAGAGATTGTAAAATGATATTTACAGTACAAGAAGTAGGCAGGAAGTACCCTTTCAGTTTAGAGGCTTTTTGAGCATTACAGAACTTTGGTTCTTAATAACTTCTCTTTTCAGGGTTGGACAAATCTAAATCTGTTTCTGATTTAATTTATACACCTATTTTGTTTTGGTGAAAAATGTGGGGGCAGGTGGGGGTGTTCAGAATGAATTGGTAGGCAAGTGAGAAATGTGGGGGCAGGTGGGGGGTGTTCAGAATGAATTGGTAGGCAAGTGAGAAATGTGGGGGCAGGTGGGGGTGTTCAGAATGAATTGGTAGGCAAGTGAGAAATGCCCATATTTTCATAGTCTTGATAGTCTGTTGGAGTCTGCTTAACTCATTCTCTTCCCACTGGTATGGCCGGTTAATACCTTGTTTGATCTTATACTTAATCACAATAATTGATCTTGCAATGATATTTGTTGGTAAATCTTGTGGAAGTTAGTTACAGTTAGATTAATCAGAGTCATGTTTTTATGTGAAGCCACAAGACATCGGATACAAACATAATTATAACTACCCAGTTTTGACTCACTTGACGAGTGCATGAATAGTCCGTTTCATAAATAAACACTTATACAGGAATTTGCATTGTCACACCCATTAAATCAGAGCCATATACACTAACTGCATCTAAGCATATATCCTGGCAGTATATACCAACTATTCTTTGGTGCAATTACACAAAGTAAATCCAGTAAAAATGTATGTGCAAACGAAAGTAACATCTATACTAAGTAATCTGTAAATTTTAATCTGACATATGAAAGATTTACACGAAGAGTCCATTGGCAAAAAGTAACAATTTAAGTGCTGTTTGGTGAACTTGTGAATCTGCCACTATCCTATTTTATGAACAGCCTGGTTCATTTGTGTATCTGAAATGAGTAAATAGATGTTAAAGTATTAATTGTCCCAGATTTAAAGTGACGGACCCTAGTTTTTTAACACCATATAATATTTTTCACTATTAAAGCCATTTTTGATAATTGAAAGCAGACATTACTTAATTTTTCTTCTTTGGATTATCCATTTCTGTACATCCAAAGTGTTTCTGGTCATCTTGGTGTTTCTAATACAACAAAATGTCTGTGGGAGGTGTTCATATTTTTTTTAACACCTCCATCTGAGAATTAATGATTAAGAAGACAAGCTCTAAGCTATTTTTAACACAGCAGACCCTTGTTTCACTCAGTTATCCATATGCATTACAGGTTTGTAGATAAGCCCAACTTAATGTGCCTTTTTATATGTTGAAACTAGAGCCTGCAACTTTAAAATGTTCAATTACTTAAGGAAATAATTAGCAAACTCCATAGCTAAGAAAATAGTTTGCAAATCTTAAAGGGCCAAAATACGATAATTAACAAAGAGCTATATTCTGTATATATTAGTAATATCCTAGCTTCAATCAAAATATGCAGTGTGCTTAATTGTATCCAGTCATTTAAAACATTTTTAGAATGCTTAAAATTGTAACATAATTGTTCTTATAACTGATGCATGACTGAGGTCTTCAAATGTATTTCATTTCAACTTATTTTCATGTTTATATCCATTAAATGGTTCACATTCTCTGACCTTGGTGGTCAGTAGGAGTGACGTCAGCCTCAAGTTTGATTGTTTAACCACTACACCACTGAGGTTGGTGTCACATGTGTATGTTATATGTACTCTGCTATGTGTTTTCTACTTAATTCATTTGGTGTGTAATTTGTGCCTCTATGATAAATTACCACACATTTTATAAAACATAAATATTGCAAATATTTCTTATATACATGTATTTGTACTATTTGTAAATCAAAATCAAAATAAAACTATTACATTAAAGATTAAAATTCTTATGTTGTTAATACATATTTTTGGTTAGCATGCAACACAAATGAGCCCATAACGTGAGTCAATTCAATGACAATTACCATCCAGGTATTAGGCCACCCACCCATCCACAACATTAGGTTAAAGAATGGTTAAAGTTAAAAATATATCAAATTTACAACTTGGGTTTTGGCCCCTGTGTTTACAAAAGTCTTTCTGGTACATGTCGGTTATATTTTATATACATTTGCAGACTTAATGAGTTTAAGCATAGCTAACGAGTACCAGAATTCACTTTGTGGAGTGGGAAGCAATCTTGCATTTTAAATTTTTATTTGGAAGCAAATCCTAGAAATTGTAAAGCAATTCCAGAATTAGTCTTAAAATCAGACTTCTTGTTAGACTTGTGGTGTAACCTATTTTTAATTGCAATTAATGTGACCTAATGGCGTCATTTAGACAGATTATATAGAGTATGGTTTAATTTTCTCTTATGGTCTTCAAACAGTTCAATCTTTTTGTGGATCGCTTTAATCTTTGGCATGGTTGTTCATCAGAGTCACAGAACAATATGATCACAGGATGAGGTAAAGATCATTTGTTTAAAAAAATGTCTAACCTACTTTAGCTCTTGATAGCTTTCATATTTGGTCTCGAGTATTTAGCGGGTGAATCTTTCAACTGCACTCCTGTCCCAACACACATGAATGTAATCTACGGTTAAGGTCATTTATTACTGTCAAAGTTTCTAAAATTGCTTTTACTTTCTAAAGGATGACTGGTATATCAAATGCCATGGTATGACTATCCTGTCTGTGGGATGGTACATATAAAAGATCCCATGCTACTAAAGGATGACTGGTATATCAAATGCCATGGTATGACTATCCTGTCTGTGGGATGGTACATATAAAAGATCCCATGCTACTAAAGGATAACTGGTATATCAAATGCCATGGTATGACTATCCTGTCTGTGGGATGGTACATATAAAAGATCCCATGCTACTAAAGGATGACTGGTATATCAAATGCCATGGTATGACTATCCTGTCTGTGGGATGGTACATATAAAAGATCCCATGCTACTAAAGGATGACTGGTATATCAAATGCCATGGTATGACTATCCTGTCTGTGGGATGGTACATATAAAAGATCCCATGCTACTAAAGGATGACTGGTATATCAAATGCCATGGTATGACTATCCTGTCTGTGGGATGGTACATATAAAAGATCCCATGCTACTAAGGATGACTGGTATATCAAATGCCATGGTATGACTATCCTGTCTGTGGGATGGTACATATAAAAGATCCCATGCTACTAATGTAGCAGGTTTCCTCCCTAAGACTATATATTACAATTACCAAATGTTTGACATCCAGTAGCCGATGGTTAAAACATTGTGCTCTAGTGGTGTTGTTAAACGAAACAAACTATCTTCCTAATGGATGGCTTTCATATTTGATAGGGTCAGCAAATAGTCAAGTGGTAAAGTGCTTGTCTGATACATGGTCTCCCAGAGATCGATCTCCGCAAGTGGCCTCATTTGACTATTTTTCGTTGCAACTTGTGCACCACGACTGCTATATCAAAGGCTGCAATATGTGTTTTCCTGTCTGTGGGATGATATATATACAAGATCTCTTGCTACTAATGGAAAAATGTAGCAGGTTTCCTCTCTAGGATTATATATGTAAAAATAATTACCAAATGTTTGACATCCAAAAGCCGATGATTAATAAATTGAGTGGTGTTGTAAAACAAAATGAACTTTAACTTTTCATATTTGGTATGTTTAGCAGGCAGGCCTTATTTGTGCACTCAGAACCATAACTGGCAAGACGAGTTGATCATTGTTCAATTTTTGACATATTTCTTTTTAAAGGGACTGAGTTTGGCAAAGAAAATATGTTTACATTATTAAAATTAAAATTTACTTACCATTCTTGCATAGAATATCTCTTTAACCAATGCATTTCTGGACATCGTAATGTTTTGTAGTATTTCAATATCGATTGTTTTCTTAACACTTTCATAGGTATGAATTTATTATATATATACTACTCAAAAGAATTTAAGGGTCAAAAATTTATAACCAAATAAGTTTCAGAGTGTATTAGATTGATGATGTAAATTACACCAATTTTTTTTTTTATTGTTCCATATTTACAAAAAACCACAAATAAACGTCACTGTATACAAGAAAGTCACATGACATGCTGTCAAAGTTGAAGGTTGTCAAACATGGATTTTACACATTAGAACATTCGTTTAATAGTGTGTGAATCCACCCCTGGCGCGAATACACTCGACACATCGACACATCGTTGCCTCATGCTGTTGATCAGACGTCTGAAGAACTCTTGGGGAATGGCCTGCCACTCTGCCATAAGAAGTTGACCCAGATCATGAAGGTTGGCCGGAGGGGCATGGTTATCCCGAACTCTCCTGCCTAATTCGTCCCAGGCGGTCTCTATTGGGGACAAGTCAGGCGAATATGCTGGCCAATCCATCCTGGTGATACCTTGTTGTCTGAGAAAGTCCGTTACCACCCTGGCGTGGTGGGGTCTGGCATTGTCATCCTGCAGAACTGCCCCGCCGCCAATCTGCTGAAGGCCTGGGAGAACCAACGGCCGGATAATCTCATTCAGATAGCGGATTCTATTCAGATTGCCATCCACCACATAGAGGGGGGTCCTGTGGTGGATAGAGATGCCGCTCCACACCATGACGCTGCCACCACCGAACCGGTGACGTTGTCTAACGTTAACGTCAGCGAAGCGCTCCCCAGGACGTCTGTAGACACGAACCCGACCGTCGTTGAACTGGAGACTAAACCTGGACTCATCAGTTAACATCACTCGACCCCACTGAACACGTTGCCACCGCAGATGAAGCATGCACCAGTGACGTCTGGCCGTTCTGTGACATGGTAGGAGTGGTGGTCGAACAGCCTGGCGACGGCAGCGTAGATTATTGGCTCTCAGACGTGGACGATTTCGAACAGAATTCTTTGCTTGGTACCGTTGCCACAGTCGGCCAACGACACTCTGACTGACACCAAGTCTCAGAGCAACATTTCTTTGCGTATTGCCATCCTGAAGCCAAGCAATAGCCCTTCCTCGATCTTCGATAGTCAGTTGAAGTCGTACCATTGTCGAATTTGGAGTGTGCACCGTACAGGAACGCAAGCTCCAATTATACGGAAATTCAGCATTGGGAACATGGAATACACGTGCAAAGCGTGAAAATTAAGCGCTTTGTGAAAAAGCAAGTTATGGGCACTTAGCAGACCTTTCGCTTTCGCCCTAATTTACGTGCAAATGTAAACATGTTTTCGCCATTAGAACTAGTCGACAGTGTCAATGACAGTGGATTTTAATTCATTTATGAGTTGCTTAGACCCACTTTCGTCAAAATGGAACAATACCATGCGTGACATTATGGTCTAGCTAATATAATTGACATTCAGAAAATAATGTCGAAAATATCGTCTGACCCTTAAATTCTTTTGAGTAGTATATATTTTTTTTTTTTTCCACAGCCAAATAGTTTTTAAAATTTCGGCCAAACGTCATTCTATTGATCCATATAATGCTGTATGTTTACTGCGGGAGTGGACTTTTATCGATTTTTGATACAACATTTTGCCTATTTTGATATCCAGGGAATATTTATCGCATATATAAAGTAATTTGCATCTTTCATTGTTGAAAACCTCTCAGATATTAGATTTAATTTATACTACATGTATCTGAATGTTTCATTTTATTCAAAGTATCGTGTAAGGCAGCTTAAAGTATCATTTTATTCAGTGTCGTTCAATAATGCATGTTAAAATAGATACACATCAAAGTATTACTACCCTACCCAATTTCAGTGTTGCAGTAATACAAATATGTTTACATCATATTTTGGCACTTACTGTTAATACAGTGGGTTCCACCTAATCTCATACCAGGTAATGGAATGTTTCACCTAATTGCAGTTAAAATATAACAAAATGTATGTTTGTCACAACAGAAAAGAACGTTATTACACCCCAACCGTTCTGCAATGTTTTCTTGTTCCAGTAGCAGCAGCGATGTTTTGTTGTGTGTGTGTGTGTGTGTGTGTGTGTTTGTGTGTGTACATACAAATATAAATACAAATACATTTCATAGTATTACATTATAAAGATATGTGTAATAACAATATACATTTTGATACATTCTGTGATGTAACAGAGTAGAGATATATTGTAAAATATAATAAAGAAAGAAAGAAATGTTTTATTTAACGACGCACTCAATACATTTTATTTACGGTTATATGGCGTCAGACATATGATTAAGGACCATACAGATTTTGAGAGGAAACTCGCTGTGGCCACTTCATGGGCTACTATTTCTGATTAGCAGCAAGGGATCTTTTATTTGCGCTTCACACAGGCAGGATAGCACAAACCATGACCTTTGTTGAACCAGTTATGGATCACTGGTCAGTGCAAGTGGTTTACACCCTACCCATTGAGCCTTGCGGAGCACTCACTCAGGGTTTAAAAATCCCATGCCTCGACTGGGATCCGAACCCAGTACCTACCAGCCTGTTGACCGATGGCCTAACCACGACGCCACCGAGGCCGGTATGAAATGTAATAATTCAGAATATTTCAGTTAACCGTGTACTTTACATTTGTTTATATTACAGTACGGCTATAAATATAAAGACGTAAATTGATCTGCCCCAGATTGGGCCCCTGGCCTCCCAGAGATCGAACCCTGGGGCGGACATGCTCAAAACCTTCGTGGTATATGAGCATGCCAAAGCATAACGCACGCACGTAAAATGATGTAATACGACTTAAAATATTTCAAGTATAATTGTATGATTACATTCAGTTTAATTAACGCTGTTGTTATGGGCATTTAAATACTTGAACATTTATATTCATGAATTCTGCTATTATGTTTAGTGTGCTTATTCTTTCACTGCTCATACGTTCTCTAAATTGATATATATTTGGTCGGATATAATAATATGGACGTAAACATTTTTTTCCGGTATTATTGAAAAAACTACATACAAATAAATAATGAAATTCATCTCCTATATCGTTTTCATCGCAAATAGTACAAAGTCTATCTTCCAATAGTACTGTAGTCCAACGTCCAGTCTCAACAGGTAAATAGTGGTTAGAAGTTCTTAATTTTATCATAACGGTCCATAATTTTTCAGGAATAATATTATGACAATTTTCAAAATTTAGTTTGCAGGTTTTATCTCTCGATGACTCTTATACATTATTTTGGCATGTTTGTAAATACTGGTCATTTTGTCTGATGCTAATTTGTTGTGACAGCCATTTTACGGATAGAAAGGTTTGTGTTTGCATATATTACTCATTCCTAGGTGATCTAAAATAGTTTTAACACTAGCAATCCTGTTATAGTTTGTTCCATTGCTAATATGGTCTCTCATCATTAATTTGTATAATAATAGAGATATGCTAGTAGTTAAGAGTGTTCTTAATTCAGACAGAAATGTTACAGCATTTGGACGATTTACATTTATAGGTTACGACGTTTTACGACTGTCGTTACGGCATTTTGACTTATTTGAAATGATGATGAACTGTTGTTTGAAGAAGAATCCTCTGTTATCTTTAATAAAACATATACATATGGGTCGTTCTCAGAAACTGGGTACCAGTACTGTGACATCAGTACCCAATTTTTTAAATGCTTTAAAAGTCCTAATAAGAAAGTTTACTTGACATTTGTGCTCTATTGCATGTGATGAATTGGAAAAAAAGATAATCTGCCAGATTTAAGTAGGACAAATAACAAGTCCGACCACAAATTAACAGTGTAACGTGGAAACCAAACTTTTCAAAATACAGCATATTTTGAAAAAAAAGGTGACATGTTTCGAACATTTTACATGTTACTTGGTATAAAAACAACAGTGATATCAAGCTGTAACCGTATAACTATATTTTAATGGTTTTCATCAAATTTAAACTACCTCTTTAAAAAAAAAAATTTTTTGTGTGTGTGCAAAGTATTGTACATGTGTGAATTAGGTGTTTTTTTAAGTGTATTAATATCATACAAGATAATATTATGATCATGCCATGGATAAAAAAATAATGAACACTTTATTTGTTTTGAATTTAAACCAGCATGTTTTTTAAATCAGATTAACCGTGTAATATGGAAACCAAATTACACACAACATGCATAAGTATTATGGTGAACACACAAAACATGAAAATACAGTAAAAAAGACACTTTTAATAGATTAATATCATAAGATATGATCATGCCATGGATAAAAAAACCCCCATATAAACACTCAATTTGTTTGAATTTAAACAAACATTTTTAAATCAGGTTAGCCGTGTAACGTGGAAACCAAATTACACATAACATGCATAAGAAATATGGTGAACACACAGTAAAAATAAACTTTTAGTACATTAGGTAATATCCAGTGATGCCATTACAATAGAAAAACATGTAAAAATTAATTTATAGCTAGATATTGCTATGACATAGGCTAGCAGCCAAAGAACGACAAATTTCATCGATTTATTGTTCAGGGCTCACCCTGTACACTGCTTAATTAGCCAGTTGCTATTTTTTTTTTTTAATACAAAGCGGCTACAACATTTAGTCTTTGGCTAATAAAATATATCTTAAATTAACCACATTTTAATCATTTTCAAAGAAATTCTCTACAAATCTGAAATTGGCTGAACCAAAATTTATTCCTGACTTTTAATATTATAAATACTATTCTGGAACAAGCTTGCAAATGCATATGTTGTATTAATATATGCAAATTAGAGTGCCATATTATACCATTTGGTCTCAAAGCATTTATTGTTTGTAACTGGTTAACAATTCATAAAAAAGGCAGTGAAAAATTGTCAGGTGCTGCCTATCAATATATAGATCTGGACAATAGACCTATTACACATTCCCATTGCGCATATGCGCGAAGAGTACCGTCCCTTGCCGAATTGGACGGTATCGAGGCTATATACAAATTGGGGGGCATGGGCGACAGTTGTTATGAGCGTCGTGAGTAGCTTCGTAGGAGCTGTGAATCTCTAGCGACTAACGTACATATTTTGTATAAGATGTTAAAATGGCTGCGAAAAACGTCTACTAAAGTTTACATCGGAATGGTTTAAAGGAGAGGACAATTAAGGCATTTGGCCTGGTATGCATATTCAACGATATATAATGCACATTTTTGCTTAATATCAACACGTATAATCATATAGTTAATTAATAAAACGGTTAAATGTGACAGCTATTATATATAACGAGCGCAGCCATTTTGTACCATCTCAGTGAGTACGCCCTCTGGCGAGCTGGTGGTTACGTAATACTTAACGCGTAACGTCAGGAATGAGCCTTAAAACTAGAGAAACACAATCTACCTGGTTTTTGCGGGATGATAAATAGTCATACATTGCAATGTTCTGTAATAATACACATCCCTGTAAGCCAGCAATAAGTATATCCAGCACTATATATATTATTTTTCAATACAAAATAAAATACCATTGTCAAAATGGCTACACAAGTCGAAACAATTAACAATGTTTTGCTCATGCATTAACCTACGTACTGAAATGATACACGGAGTGTTTTCTTAGTTAATTGGTCTATGCTGTTAGTTGCTCCTACCTGTGATTCCTGATTGGCAGGCATTTGATTGGTAACCAGACGAGCCAATTAATTGACGCTGTCTAGACACAAACATACATACCGGTATTGTGGAATATTACCTGTCGCCCCTAAAATTGTAATGGACATGGTTTATTACTGTAAATAGTTCTGTAAAACTATCGATTAAGTAGACTTTTCCATCTAAAATCACAGAACTGACCAATTACGTAGTCCCAAAGTAAAGAAAATTATCACTTGGGTATCGTGGGTTGTCGTTTTTGCTCCAACGTAGCATATCAATAGGCCTAATAGTGTACATTTTTCCTTTGGATTATTTAACAGAGAAAAATACTATAACCCCATTTTGTTCCGTTAATGCCACTTGAAATATATTTAGTTAAATAGTTTATTATATTATTACGTCATTTATGCTGTTTTACAAGTCAGGTTGATCAAAGAGAAGCGCCTTGTCGAAAATTACTGCTTTTGTTTACACTGTACATACAGGAGATGGTCAGGAGCTGACGTCTCTTCGCCCCAAGATATCCCACCGAACGTCACAAAAACGAAACAAAATGGCTGCCCCCAGTTAGCAGGACTAATCATGTTTTTTTATTAACTCTAAAATTATGCGTTTTTCATTTGCTAAAGTGTCAGTATGTGTTGGTGGTCCGGGTATGCATCTTTCCAACACATAAGGCTCTTGTTTGAGTTGACCCTACCTTTAAGACCAAAAACAGTGAAACATTAACTTAGACGAAGTCTCTGGAGCCGCCTGTCAAGCAAATTTTAACAATGCAAAATTAAAAGATTCATACAATAAAATTAACTTTAATGGAATGTGTTTCTTACTTTTAACAATTAGAATTATAGTTAAATACTCACGCGGATTTCCAGTGATGTTTAATTCTCCACATTTATCAGTATTTAAAATTTAATAAAATATGCCTCCCCTTCCCCCTCCCCCCCAACCCCCCCCCCCCCCCCCCATAAAACCCCTAACTCACATAGACCTTTATCACTGCTCTATTTTACCCTTATCGTTTCATTAAAAAAAGACAGTCGTACAACTACTTATCAGTGTTATCCACAAATGATTTATTTATTTATTTATTTATTTATTTATTTATTTATTTACTTATTTATTTATTTATTTTATTTATTATTTTATTTTATTTTCACTATCATTTATATCAGATACATACAACTTCACTTGAAATAATATCTGATATAAACGAAGTTTTAAAACATATATGAGCCGTCACACGCGAAACCCTACAACTTAGCATGACGTCAGAAACCGAGTAAACACGGCTCAAAGTTTGACATCACACGATGTATGATGTAAACGTGGAAGTAAAAGTTGACATACTGTTTGCGTTGTTTGTTTTGAAGAATTTAGATGACATCTCATTGGCGTACATAGGATTTTGAAAAGGACGGTTCCAATACATAGGATTTTGAAAAGGGGGGTTCCAAAATAGATTGCAGAGATATTGGGCATATATTTCTATGTTGAGTAAATATAATAATGTCGGATATATTAAATTATAAAAAAAGCGATTTCGGGAGGGGGGGGGGGGGTGGGTGTTCAGATCAGTTTGAAGTAAAGATATATCTGTATGTACAACAGTCTTTGGTTACTATTTTGTATTTTGTACCTGAGAACATTGGTCGAGATCGTTAGCGATACCATCAGCACTTTGATACACATTTACAAGTATAGGGAGAAGTCCAATATATCGATATGATATAACAAGTATCACACATTTTTTATAACGTACATGATTATACATAACATAAAGTTCAGCAACTTTTCCAGAGTGGTAGACCCATGCAACCCGATACTATCCTAATTTGATGTTTGGTCTAACTTATGAATAGTGTATTAACTTCAGCCCGTAGCCAGCATGATTAGCGGGGGAGGGGGGGGGGGGGGGGGGGGGGGGTCGAAATTTCATGTAAACGGAACTTGTCAAACGCGAGCGCCGAACGCGCGGAGACGTAGACGGGGGGGGGGGGGGGGGAGTTTCCCCAGATATATATATATATATATATATATACATATACATATACATATACATATACACATATACATACATATACATATACATATACATATATATATATATATATATATATACATATATATATATATATATATATATATATATATATATATATAGAACCCCTTGCCAAACAATGAGATGACGCCGGTTACACTTTAGAATAATACACGAATATTTGTTGCGAAATGTACGTTAAGAAGTTGCATTAAGTTGTGGTATTCATGTAAAATGACCTGGTCACAGAGCCACGACAAGAAACCGTTTGTTTTCAGTCGTACCAATGTATTTATAATAAATGATACACGGCTTACTTCTCATATCCCACAAACAGGATAGCATACACGACGTCCTTTGATGGATCATTGGTTCGGACGCGAAATAATCAAACCGGCCCACTGAGGAGGATCGAACTTTCAGCAAATGGAACCTCAGAGGGACATTTTTGTTACGTTATCCCGGTCATTTGGGGACAAGGACCTTTATATGTAAAATCCGATTTTGTTTTTCATTTGAGCGGAACTCTCAGTCCTGTGTGAGGGGATCGTCCGACCCTCCTGATCCTCCCCTGGCTACGGGCCTGACATGGTACTTAATATGTTTGCTTCAAACATTCAAACGAAGTACCTTATGACTGCGCATAATAAACCCTCATGAGTTTATAATAAAGAGACCATCCTGAGTTTGTAGCTATATTATCAAACTGTCGGCTAGACTAATCTGTTATAAATAAAACTTACGTCTTTCTTAGGTTAAATAATCTTGCTTCGAATTTAAATAGCTGTATATGCAATACAGTTACATTTCTGACCATTCTCAGGTCGGTAGCAACCAAGAAGTCGGAGGGGGGGGGGGGGGGGGGGACTATAGCCCCACTTTTATAAACCCGGTTTTAAATATGGCTTTTGTGCCCCCCCCCCCTCCCCCAACCAACTAGACTGTGTCCCTCCACTACAGATTGTACCCCCTCCCCTAATTCCAGATATTGTTCCTACGGGCCTGATTCTAATGTTTTATATACCATAGCTCAACTTTCATATGTATCATTTAATTTTATTCCAAATATCGAACAAAATTTTAAATAATTTGGTGAAAAGAAATCCCGACAAAAATCCTAAATGTATTTATCTGTATAATGCTTTATAAATATTTAAATCATGTTAAATACAATAAATATCTGCATACATGCACGCGCGCACACAATATTATTTCAGCCCATATCCGATATTTATCGTGTACGAATCCGAACCGATGGTTTGTCGGGCGTTAACAACAAAATATTTTTTTATTTCGTGATAAGCAATGATTCACAAATGGTTCCAATAAGTCTTGTTGGATGTCGACAGAATTTTCGGGTTCCCTACTGATAGAATAATTAATCATGGAGATATTCACTGGGTTCGGATCCCAGTCGAGGCATGGGATTTTTAATCCAGATACCGACTCCAAACCCTGAGTGAGTGCTCCGCAAGGCTCAATGGGTAGGTGTAAACCACTTGCACCGACCAGTGATCCATAACTGGTTCAACAAAGGCCATGGTTTGTGCTATCCTGCCTGTGGGAAGCGCAAATAAAAGATCCCTTGCTGCTAATCGGAAAGAGTAGCCCATGAACTGGCGACAGCGGGTTTCCTCTCAAAATATGTGTGGTCCTTAACCATATGTCTGACGCCATATAACCGTAAATAAAATGTGTTGAGTGCGTCGTTAAATAAAACATTTCTTTTTTCTATTGACACCCAGGACTCATCTGATCAAATATAAATATCCTTGGAACAAGGTTCCAGTGTGAGATAATATAGTTTTATATCTCCACTTCTGTCGTCCACATCCAGTACTTTGACGAACACCACTGTCCTGTACCGTCCAACAACTTCTGCTTGCACAAAAATGCACTATTGCTGGAGCTGGCAGGCAGTCGTCAACAGCTGACTGGTCAATTGGTTCTGGATTCAGTGGCTGGTCCTGCTCATCATCAGGCGACTGGTTGTTGATAGCTGGCTGTAGAGGGCCTGACAGTGAGGTTAGCACTTCTTTGTTGCACATCCCAACAATTGAATCATTGGCACAGTCACCAGTGCCTGTCTGACAAGATCGACAGAAGCATGAAAGCTGTTGTGTACACAACACATTTGGTTCTACACATTTCATTGAATAAAGAGTACGGGTACCCTTCAATGTTTTGACACTTCTTGTTCTGTTTTTGTTCACCTCACCATTCGCCACCCAGAAAAACGAACGGCGGAAATGATCGCATTGTTGATTGGGCTGCTTGTTCAGCTTGCTGGCGATGCAGTAATCAAACTGGTCCTTGGCACTGGTGATGATAGCATTTCCAGACTTCACTGCTGTGGCCGCATGATGCTTCACAATAGCACTCTCGCCATCTGATGGGCCTTTTCCGTGACGAGAGCCAAAGAAATGGCGCTCCATCGTACACCCGAAGTCACCCAGGGAACACGATACGTCGCTGAAAGGACCCTTCGACTTATACTGGCTAGAGCAGCCGTCTGTCCACTGAATGATGGCGTCCAGTGACAGTCCTCTCGTGACTTGGAGGTGCTTCATACCTAGCTTTGTGAAATGAAACACTGCATCGTAGTCATGAAGTCGGTCTTCACTGATGAAGACCAGTGACTCGGTGACTGTTTCCTGGCATCCTTTGCACTATGGGATGCACTGTGACCTGTTCATGGTACCAGTGAGCAGCTTGAACCTCATCTTGGTTGGTGCACGTAAAATTTTCCGCGAATTGCAGGACCATGCCAACAGTTCTTCGTGGAAAGGGTTGACACTTCCTCATAGCCTCAAACTGCCGATTTTGCCAGTCGGCACGAAACAGATGTTGAGCCAGGAACGTCACTTCCGCCTTCAGTTCCTGTACTAACTCCTGTAGCGTCCCCTGCTTCCGGACAAACATCTTTCTGCTCACCTGAAGTATACAACAAACCATTATTAGGCGATTTTTAAAAAATACAATGATTAAACATGCTACCTCATCTTTCATTTTCGAATTTAAATCATTAAAGTGATATATATATATATAGTCACGCATTATGCCCGTAGGAACCACGGGTCCCCACTTGAAAATGTACGTGGATTTTTTCCTACTCTATATATAAATAAAGATAAAGATGTGGCTTGTGCCTCCCACCCTACCCATACGCAATAGAGACCGTGTCCCTTCACTAGCGATTGTACCCAAGCCCCCACTGCAGATATCGTTCCTACGGGCCTGCACATGCACGCACCTACCTACCTACCTACCTACCTACCTACCTACCAACCTACATACATACATACACTGGACGACTTGATAGCTTAAAACATATCGTGACAAGTCTGTAAGTTGTTGGTGATTCTGTGCCACATGTTCAAGTCCCAGCAACGGCATGAGACAATTTGTGACGCCAGAAAAGATTTAATTATGCCCTGCGCCAGTGCGTCAATATCTATGTATGTAATAGTCAAACCCGACATACATACAATATATGGATATTCATACATCAATACTTACATACCGGGTACCCTTAAAACCGGACTTTTCACTTGGCCCCGTGAGTGTACAGATTAGAGGGCTTTCATTGTACGATTTACAATATACGGTTAAGTAATTATTGTATTATTTCATACTGTCTTTAATTTTATGGCATAGGCACTGGAGTAGCCAAAATTTTATACTGTATGGGGCCAACCAAGCTGTCTGTGATTCGGTTTGGTTCAACTTTTATGGAGTTGTCGAAAAGGCGAGTGCTGAATGTGCGAAGGCCATGACGTGGGTGTGGCGACTCACTACCCCCACCCAAACTGTTTTCGCTATATTGGCCCCCTTTGAATGTTTTCGTAGCTCAGTTTCTTTTGCTTTGAAGAATTTTAAACCACAGTTTATTTGAGTTCTCTAATAATATTTATTATTTTACTCAGAACGACAAAACGATAACATTTTGATATAGTACACTTCTGACCTGTACTTTGTACTATCAAAATCAAAGGACAGCTATCTATCAACCGAATGTAGACTTAAAATGTTCGACTCAATGGTTCTACCAGTTTTATTATTTATAGGGATGCGAAATATGGGGATATGAAAAAGTTTATATATTTAATTCTGTACAAATAAACTTTCTAGGACACACATCATACCTGTTAAGAAAGCAACATAACACCGATATTTATGGAGAATTAGGGAGAATGCCAATCGAGAATTACCAAACGTTTGACATCCATAAGTAGATGATTATTAAATTAATATGCTCTAACACTGATGTTGTTAAACAAAACAAACTAACTTTACCCTTTCCAAACGAAATAATATTTATTTGAATTTGTCGATTTTACCACACGTAAAATTAATAAGTGAAAACGGTCATTTTCTACTTTAGTATATTTTATTAAAAATATATACATGATCAATGTGTTATACAAACTAAACTTTGAAAGTTCTACTAACACTTTATAAAATATTAATTCTTAAACAGGAAGGTACGATTGCAAGGGATCCAACCTAAACCGTATGACACATGCTTGAACTTCGTATACCACTACCAAAATGGCGGATAAAGCTCGCTTCGATACACGACGGTGAGTACATTTTGTCTTACAGCTGCATGCCGAATGCCTTTCTGATTAAAATAATATTGCGATACGGCTCTAGAATGAATACTCTATACATCTATTTACGTAATTCTCGATTTTGTTCAACCAAAACAAAAAGCTATTGAACAAAAACCTCGTTGTTTTGACGGTCAAAACAAATATGATCAAAATATTTGGTGTTATTTTAATGAAACAAGTTATATTTATATACCTTGAAAGTGTCATGATGAAAGCTTATACACCCTGGGAGCTAAATTATGCAAATATGTTTTGGAAAGTCATTTTATAATTGTTCATCCAAGACATTTCTTATAGTTTAGGCACATCTTCGTCTGCTCCCCCTGGTTTAAGCCAAAATTTCGTTTACTTCAAAAAATTATATTTGAATTTGTACCCCTAAAATATCGTGATTATATTTTTCAACTTAAGGCGTGGGTTTTTTTTTCAGTAATGGGGAGATACAAAAAGAGGCCAGTTAAGTTAAGCCTTTACCAATAACGAAAGACACCTAGAAGATCCAGTTCTGGCAAAAGGCTGTGTAGTCGTCGTACCTCAGACTTTACAAATTGCACAAATAAATGTTTCCTCTATCCATTTAAGAAAGCATCTTCCATATCAACACCTATAGATGTAAATCCTACATCCAACAAGGAATTTCCAACACCACCACAGCAGAGATCATTACAAAAGAAAGGAGAAAAGCGATTTAAGAAGACGTTGTCATTCGCATCTCAGAGTGTAAATGACAGTGATGATAATCATACATTTCAAGTGTTAGATGAACCATCCCTTGACGCAGACATGTATACTGATGATATAACAGAAACAATGTCACTCTTCAGAAGCAGTGTTCAAAATGGCTTTTGTTCCACAAAACCCCCCAAACAAAACATTTCCTATGTATTATTTAAAGATACGCTATAATGGCACTGTCACGGTAATTCATCCTGCATGAGGTATTCCGACGCCAACAAGGACTTGTTTTGGACAGGAACGGTTTTTTTGGAGGTCAGTTTATCAGATTCATGAGAGGGTTTTCTCGCCGGTATATATCCTGGACCACCTCAAGGAGTTCAACCTGCACGTGCCAACTACAAGGTGGATGAAGGAAAGATACTAAATTCCTTCATTATGATTTGGAATCAAGGACAAATGCTCATGTGTTCAGATGTTACATGCAATTAAAATGTACACATAAACTAACTTTTCAACTATTCAAATGCGTTCTTATTTCTAAAAAACCCCACCTAAAAACCCACCCAAGTATTGTTCGAGACCTGTGAATGCTTATATATAATTGGTTTATGATTTGATTAGATGCACATTTATATTCAAAGGCAGCCTGAATAGTCTATTTATCCTCAAAACTGCTCTTGTTACATCACTGACACTATTTGATACCACTGGCAGCAGTAATGAAACACTCCAGATGACAAACATCTCAGAGGCTTTAGATTGGATAAAAACGAATTGTGATGCAATATTTTTAATGTGACGTCACAATTGTAATTCCTAATTTTTCTCTGTTCAGCTTGAAAAAATTAAAAACAAAATTTAGTAGAATGGCAACAGAAATGTAATGCAAATCCCCTCATTTATGAAATAGGTTTCTCAGTTCGTGAAGGTTGACCATCTTACTTATGTCACTCACGCTAGTTAATTTTCAAAACGTCGCCTAAGACTAAAACCCATGTCTTAACTAACGAGAGTGAAACAAATACAATAATCAACCGTCACTTGTTGTGGAGCTTTCATGTACACAATACAACTTACGTCATATTGTCATTAAATTTTGTCTAAACACTTCTGAAAACCCCCAGATGTAGGTCAAGGGTCAGTCAAGGTCACAGTAACCTATTCGAGATACACGGCATGCTTCCATATACTAGGATTGCTGTTTTAGGGTGTCCAGTGGGAGACTAGCAACAAACTAATACTACATTGCATTATAATGTCGATTTATTAAACAATATATAAAAACTAGATAATTCATTCCAATGAATCTGGAAACGCGGCGTCCTTGGAGATGACTCCTAGTTAACAACACTCGTCCACAGTCAGTGCAATGGTGCCCGCCTGGCCTGCCGTGATGGACAACCACATGTCTGCGGACGGCAGACCTTCCAGAGTATAGTTGGCCGCAATCTTCACAAACTGTTCTGAAAAACTAAATTTGGAACATACGATTAGGTGTCCTAAACCCGGGGGAGCAGACGAAGGTGTGCCTAAACTATAAGAAAATTCCTGGATGGATAATTATATAATGACGTTCCAAAACGTATTTGCTTAATTTAGCTTCCAGGGTATACAAACTTTCATCAAGATACCTTTTAAGTGTATAAATATAACTCGTTTCCTTAAAATAACACCAAAGAGTTTGATCATGTTTGTTTTGGCCGTCAAAACAACGAGGTTTTTCTTCAATAGCTTTTTTGTGGTTTAACAAAATCGGGAATTAAGTAAACAAATGGATAGAATATTCATTCTAGAGCCGTATCGCAATATTATTTTAATCAGAAAGGCATCCAGCATGTAGCTGTAAGACAAAATGTACTTACCGTCGTGTAGGGAAGCGATCTTTATCCGCCATTTTGGTAGTGGTATACGAAGTTCAAGCATGCGTCATACGGTTTAGGTTGAATCCCTTGGATTGTCGATGGTACGTTGTCAAGATCAAAACCGGTTTTAACGAAAGAATAGCACGTATCCTCAACCGAACGTTCTTTGTACGGCGCAAGAATTCTCATTTCATTTTTTGAGACGAACCCTACAATTTCAAATCCGCAAACGCACCTGTTAACTGAAATTGACAACAGGCTGTCATTTGTGGTTTGCCGAGCAATGGCCGCACAGGCGACGAATCGATCGTATACTTTTGACGTTCTCCGTTCATAGCGAACACACACGAATTTTTTCACTTTTGTGCAGTTGAACTTGTATTTCATATTTGTGCATGATAGTATTATATGGTAACCAGACACTGTAACTTTAACTATATATAGAAGAATGGTATGTTACTGGGCGCGACTGATATCAGGAAAACAATCAAAATTGTCTACTCTTGTTATACAAAATTTATGTTAAATGACCACCTTACTAACGGACTAACTATAACTGGATTACCACTGTTAAAAACACACTGAATAACTTGGGAATGGGTGATATCTGGATAATACAATCTTTCATATCAGTAAATTGTCTCTCACAACAAATTAAACAAAGTCAACGCGATCAGTATTTACAAACATGGAAAAATAACACATCACAGTCATCGAGAGGCAACACTTAACGATTATACAAAGAACAACTATTTTTTTAAAGCTATATTAATAAACTACCAGAAAAACCGTGGACAACACTCTTAAAATTTAGAATGTCTAACCATTACCTATCCGTTAAAACTGGACGCTGGAATAACATACTTATAGAAGATATAATTTGTACATTATGTAATGTAATGGTCATTGACGACGAGTTCCATTAGTTTTTCATTTGCCTTTTTTTCATAATTCAAGAGTCCAGTTTCTACACCCATATTATTATACACGACCAACTAATGGAGAATAAACGAATTAGTACCCTAAAGAAATTAGCATATTTCATAAATATAACGCCCTTAACTACAAACCCCATCAAAACAAAAAATATTATCATTATGTACTGCACCATATTATATACGTTTAACAATCTATTCTTTTATAAGTACTTGGATACCTGTATATCTGTATTAAATATCTGTATTATTACATAATATATTGATATGTGTGATTGTATATGTTTGTGTATGTATTGTAATTAATGTATTTACTGTCAACTATCTTGGCACGTGTATATAACACAATGTTTATGTATATATTCCTCCTATGCCGTTGTGTAACAACCCGAGTTTACATGCAGCCTTGTCTTGACGTAGCTATTCTGTATATAGCAGCTGCAAGCTTGCGGCAGATGCAGTTAGTGAAATTGACATAATTCGTTGTATCTTTGACACCGACTTGCTTTAATGAAAATATGATAGTTAAAATGAATGAACAAATAAATGAATGACACCTGGATTTATATAGATGGGGACTTTACTGTGCATGTAAATCAGCGTTTTTATAACTGGATAATATTAATATCAATTTTGTAGCAATTACAATCATTTTGAACTTCTGTTATCAGGCCCGTAGCCAGCATTTCGAGGGGGTGGGGGTGGGGGATGGGGTGGTTTCGACTAGGTATTTGCTAGGGACTTTTGAATAGGAAGTTGCCCGAGGGCGCGAGTCGCCCAAACGTTTTATGGGGGTCCAGGGGCATGCTCCCCAAGAAAACTGGGGCGGGACGTAGACAAGCGGTAAAGCGTTCGCTTGATGCGCGGTCGGTCTAGGATCGATCCCCGTTGGTGGACCCATTGGGCTCTTTCTCGTTCCAGTCAGTACTCCACAACTGGTGTAACAAAGGTCGTGGTATGTACTATCCTGTCTGTGAGATGGTGCATATAAAAGATCCCTTGCTGCTAATCGAAAAGAGTAGCATATGAAGTAGCGACATCAGGTTTTCTCTCAATATCTGTATGGTCTGACGCCATATAACTATAAATACAATGTGTTAAGTGCGTTGTTAAATAAAACATGTCCTTTTTTTCTTCCCCAGAAAATTTGAAATCTCTGAAAGCCTAAAACATGTTTTCCTGGCATCTGGAACTAAAAAATGTATATTTTAAAGCAATGATTTTTGACTATTTTGTAGATTGTATTTTTGTTATTAAGGTGTTTTTTTTAATTTATTATTTATTATTAAGATAATGAAATTTTAGCACACAATAGGAGTTAAGAGTATTGACCCGAGGTATATATTAAATTCGGCAACGTCAAAAAAGGTCAAAATGACGCCATATGTTTATAACGTTGCTAAAACTTGTACATTGTATATTAAACTATGTACTTTAATTTGTCAATAAACACTAACTTCAATTGTATTGTATATTTTATGTATTATAAATACTAGTATAATTAGTCTTAATTTATTACATATATACATATGCATTGCAAATACTTGTCTTAGTGAACAAAGTGACACATATCAACACACTGCAATATATCTTAGTGTTAATCTTCCATTGGGCTATTTCTCGTTCCAGCCAGTGCACCACGACTGGTATATCAAAGGCCGTGGCATGTACTACCCTGTCTGTGGAACAATGCATATAAAAGATCCCTTGCTGCTAATTGAAAAGAGTAGCCCATGAAGTGGCGACAAAGGGTTTCCTCTCTCAATATCTGTGTGGTCCTTAACCATGTGTCCGAAACCATATAACCGTAAATAAAATGTGTTGAGTGCGTCGTTAAATAAACCATTTCCTCTTTCCCCACCTTTGCAAAATACGGTCCCTTCAGCACCACACTTCCGGCCCTACATGTAGCATTTCAAGCGTCAGTTTCAGTGCATACTAAAATTGTTTTAGCGCTACATTTTAAAATGTAGTATTCTTCTGGTTCACTTCCAGATAAAACGGCGATTATTAATCTGCGCTTGATATGATCTGTTTTATTACTTTCTTCAGTACAAGAATGATTCTCATTCTGAGCTTCCACTGTTTTTACATCAGATATATTGTCAGTTCTGTGTTTTGGCAGCCATCGTGGACGCCATATTGAATATTTCAAAATGCTAAAACGGGTCAAGTTTGCACTCCTCGGGTCCTGAATCAGCATCTTCCACTGATGCAAAAACTACAAAGAACGATTGTTGGTAACGAACTGCAAGGTTCGGTGCCCTCAGCTGACTAACATTTTTCTTTGAGCAACCATTTTGGTGTCCATCTTGGATTCAAATGATGGTTCTATGTCTTAGTTAGCAAGAGGTTATTATAAATGAAATGTATTACCACTAAAGTCCAATCATGTTTTCGCTTAAGTGAGAAATAGCAATTTATATGTTTTGGCAAATAATGCGCTATAGTTTTAGTTTAACCTTGACCTTGGAATGACTTTGACATTGGAACGATCTTGACCTTTAAAAGTGGGCAGCCCCATCTCAGATATTCTTTATGATCTTAAAGTACAGTTGTGCCCAGGTTAGTGCTTTAAACATGCTTTTATTGACATTGTCTAAATTTGACCTTTGACCTTGACCTGACCTTGAACTCTAAAATCGGGTAGTCCCTTCTCAAAACGATTCTATGGTCCCAAGGTATAAAGAAGAAAAGTGTTTGACTTTACAAAATATCGGGTTTTTTTTTACAATGTTGCTGAATAGCCATGTTTGATAATGTTCCTGGAATGGGACAGCATTCCCAAATGTACTCTAAAACAAATTTAACGCACGTTGTGGCACGTTGTGCGACAATTGCAGGAAATCGGCGTGAAATGGTCAGATTTTGGCGAATGCACGTGAAACTCGGGGAAAGGATTGGGTAGTGATGGGTATTTAAAGCTGAATGTTCTCAATGATGCCTCATTTCCATTTCGACGTAGACGAGTTCAAGATGCCAAGACTAAGCCTGCCGAATCGAAACATTGTAATAGGCCGCCTCCAGTTAGGTGAATTGCAGTCAGCAGTCTCGCGCCACATGAACATCCATCAGAGCACGATTTCACGTCTCTGGGACAGGTACCAGCAGTTTCAATCAGCTGAAGACCAGCCCAAAAGTGGAAGACCTCGCATAACAACTGCAGCACAAGATCGCTACATCCGGATTCTGCACTTGCGTCACCGAACTGCCACAGCAGGGTGTCTGCACAAACCATTCGGAACCGACTTCGAGAAGGTGGTTTTCGGGCTAGGAGACCGTATGTTGACCCCGTCCTGCGACGTCAACATCGACATTTACGTGTTCGCTGGTGCACGAATGTACAGGGGTGGAACTTGGAAAACTGGCGGCGAATATGGTTCAGCGACGAGTCACGTTTCCTTCTACTGCGATGTGATGGACGACAACGTGTTTACAGTCGCCGCAAAGAACGTTTTGCCAACAACTGCGTCGCCCAAGTTGACAGATTCGGTAGAGGGAGTGTCATGATGTGGGGAGCCATCTCATACACCGGCAGAAGTGAACTTGTGTATGCACAAGGCAACCTGACAGCTTGTACGCTACCGGGATGAAATTCTTCGCCGGCACATGCTTCCAATTTTGGATCGACAGAGAGAACTCTTTCAGCAGGACAATGCCAGGCCGTATACGGCACGTGTAACAATGGATTTCCTACAGAATGAGAACATTAATGTGCTGCCATGGCCATCAAGATCGCCAAATCTCAACCCCATTGAACATCTATGGGACGAACTGGACAGACGTGTACGCCAGCGTGACCCGGAGCCTCAGACGCTTCCGCCACTGTCACATGCACTGCAGGAAGAATGGGCTAGGATTCCACGTGCCCGGATTCAGAGACTCATTCAGTCTATGCCAAGCAGATGTCGCGCAGTGATTGCTGCTGCTGGCATGGGCGTCATTTGCAAGGAAAAAGTGGGGGGGGGGGGGGGGGGGGGACAATTGGGTTCTAACAATATTTCGTGCGACTAATCGCGAGCGCCCTAGGAGTGAAGCGACTCTAGGGGGGTCTGGGGGCATGCCCCCCCCCCCCAGAACATTTGGAAAATGAAAGTCATTGTGGCTGTCTGAGAACATTATTTAAAGTGGGGGGGGGGAGACATCAGATATTCTGTCCCCCCACTGCTACAAGTGTGTGTGGGGGGACATGTCCCCCCTGTCCCCCACCAAATGACGCCCATGGCTGCTGGTGGCCGCACAAGGTACTGATTTCAGCGCCCACGTAAGTTCACAATAATCGGCGACACAGAAAAAAGGGTAAACATGTCTGAAATAGATTGACATTGGAACGGAGTTTTCAATCATTTAAACTACATGTACTATATAACTATCTATGAAATTAGCAAAAGAAATTAAGCCTGTTGCATAATTTAGTATTATAAAAAGTGGCTAAAACTTTACATTTCACAGCAGCGACAGTAACGAATCTTTAAAAAAACGGTGATATTCGATGTGTAGGGAAAGTGAACGATTTCCAGGTTTTAAAATCGAGTGACGCATGATAGATCGTGGAAACCCTAGCATTTAAAGGGACAGAACTTAGTTTCAGCCCACGAAACTTAACACAAAATTGAGTTAATCTACAAACCTGTAACACATTTGAATAAAGTTACAATTAGGTTGAAACATGAGTTTGTGACTTTGAAATGGTGAAATACACTCTAAAAATAGACTAAAACTCGACTCCATACCTGTTACTTCTCAGACGCACGTGCGTTTTTAAAAATATGAGAATTGCATTTTGTGATATTAAAAACACCAGGATGACAACAAAAAAACACTTCGATGTAGGCCTACGGAAATGGATAATCTAAACAATAAAATCCAAGTAAAGTATGATTTCAGTTATCGAAAACTGCTCTAATAGTAAAACATATGCCTTAGTGCTTAAAAGCTAGGGTATGTTCCTTTAATATCTGATGAATTATTTTGCTTTCCGAGCTTTTTTTTTTTTCAATCTATGGGCTCGTCAAATGAACCGATTTAATGAGCATGACTTTAGAACGCTCTAGTAAAGGCAGATTTTGTGGCAGATGTGCTTGAACAGTTTTCTAATGGAAACACGCCAGCAAGACATCTCTGGTATGGCGTTATCCCGATACGTGTCATATGAGACGAGCAGGAGTAGTGAGATACTGAGAGATCATCTGATTATTTCCCCTTGGTATTTATCCAAAACTAAACACAGAGGTCGCAAAGAAGCAGGATTGTACCGGAAGTGTCTCGTTTTAGTCGTAAACATGATAAATTTGGGTTGACACTAACATGTTTAATATTTTTTGTTAAGTGTGTGGAAATCCCAATATTTGTGTCTAGTGGCAGGTAATATAGAGACGGGCAAGTATATCCTTTTGTTAGAACTTGTTTGCGAATATAGAACGAAGAAAGTATGTGATGTTTTTGCTGTACGTTGGCAATTAAAGGCAGTGTTTTGTAAAATTAAAGCTGCAATATCGATAGTCCGAGGCGAAGGGACGTAGAAAGTCAGTGTGGTTCTCTCTACGTCCGAATAGTGTTACATACCCTATATGTTATATAGCTGGTATTCAAAACTTATGGCACCATGTTTCAACCATTTCTCAACCGAAATAGTGCAACAAATGTACACACAAACCAAAAATGTATAACCTACCGTACTCACTAAATCCTTAATGAAGTACACTGGTGGCACCTAAGTCTGCGCACCTAAGCATTTGTGTTATATTTTAAGTTAAAATATTTTTTTAAAAATATTTGTTTCACCGCCACAGTGCAATGGAACAATAAACGTGTTACAACTAAAGTTATTTTAATTTTAATGTTTTTAAACTCAAGTAATGAGTGCATTTTCAGTGGGACCCCGCTGCATTTACTGGTCTGCATGACGGCACATACGTCTGCGCAGAAAACATTAAAACAACCACTTCTGTCGCTAATGTTTACATAAAACAGCAAAAAACAATGGATCCGACTTTTTATAAGTTCTAAATAACAAACACTTCCTGTTATAGTCTGTTTCAGAAACATTTAGATTGTGCAAATGAGATAAATATAAATGGTATTCCATGCTCCTTAGTTTGGACAACACAAAATGACAATATAAAAAAGAGCCAATGTAAAAATATTTGATTATTATTCAACAAAATTAACTGTGTAAATGAGCACAAATAGTGTTCGTTAGACATATAGGACAATCAATGATAATTGTGAAACAGACTATAGCTAAAATAGGCGATGCTGTAAGTGCAATCTTCAAAGTCTCTGTGCAGCCATTTTGTATTGTGTCACTCGGAGGGAAATTCAAAGTATGCTTGGATGTTTACGTTAAGAGATTAAATAAGACATTCATTTCATTTATGGATTCATAAATTACAATACAGTATGTATTGAAGCTCCTATGTAAATTTATGTAAGTTGATATGTAAAGTTGATCATTACAACGTTGACAGACACGTGTTGACAGGTGATAGAAAAACACGTTGATCGAGGCTGGCAAAAGTATACTTTTAGTACATTAATTCAGAGTTTTTTTCAATAAAAGTGCTAACGACCAGTTTTATACATATATTCACAATCAAGATGTGTTGTTTTAACAACTGTTTTGTGAATTAAATTAACGTTGTTTGTTTGTTTACAAACATACCCCGACACTTGTTTCAAGATGTAATGTAACGTCATTAATGTGCGCAGACCTTTGTGCCGCGCAGACTAAGGTGACATGAGTGTACTTGCATCATTATTAACAACATTAATCTTTCAACCACAACATAAAACATTTTCCTGTCATTTAAATTTTTTGGCTAAGCCATTTTCTATCTTCTGATGTGAACAAATAGTTACATAATTTACTCGACACCTCAAACATAATAATAATACCATATATGCAATTAGCGTAATAGCGATCTCGAGACCAGGGCCCGTGTTATAAAACTTTATAAGACTTTAACCTAATGCTATTTGAATGGCGTTGCCATGACGTTAAAGTCTAGACTTTAAGGTGTATAAGCATGGGGCCAGTAACAAGAAACGGTGTCATCCAGAATACAGCATAGGCCTATTGATGTTTGATTATTTTAATAATCACGGTTATTTTAACGGTATGCATTCAACTTTTATGAAATCAAAATCTGTATATAACTTGTTATTTTAACTTTGTAAAGTCTTTGAACCAAAGTAATAAAAACAGACCGACGATGCATGTCAATTTGAAGACACATGCCAGTTCAGGGCCGAAAGACATATAGGCTATCCCAAGGGCTGAGTTCAGCCAGACCGAGTGAAAACAAAACGTTCGCTAAACTGGTTTGTGCGCTTCACGTTAACCCAAATGGACACCAATCAAATTGTTTGCGAACTTTAAGAAGAATGTTCGTTGGCTGAACTGAGGACAGCTCTCAGCGCAAATATACGTCACGCTTGAGAGTCAGCTGACATGTGTCAAGAGACATCGTTGCGGACATTAAACAATACAATTACACAGAAGTAAATCGTGATGTAAATTTGTAAAAAAAACAATAGTTGTTTGCATCAATGAATACCTAACTGCAGTTTCATTTATTTCTTTGTCTTTGCATGCAGATCGCAATCGCGGGAAATGAACGTACAGTATTTATACAAATTGCAGTTAAACGTACACTGAATAAAATTAGTTTACAATAATCATATTTGTTAGATGATGCTAGATATGAATTTGTAAGACTGAGATGAGTTTTAATAAGTTAGCTGGATTTTAAAAAAGACTGTATATTTTTATTTTATTAACTTTACTTTTTTTTAATAAATGGAATATACTGTGTCACTCTTAGCCTAGGTATTTTACAAACAGAAATCACAAGCATTTAACACGATGCTGAAATCAACAGCAATAACATAGATCAAATTATAAAATTGTTGGTGGTGGGGTATTGATGGGTTACTTATAAAATTTATAAAAAAAAGATTGCTATTTAAAGAAATAATGAGTTCTGTATTAAAAAAAAAAGCTCTAAAAAATTTCATTTGGGGAAAACAGAAAAAAAAAGGAGAAAAAAACACCCTCCATAAACATCAACCCACCCCCATATTTCTGTATGTTTGTTAATTTAATGTCAGGTCTTAGAAGTGGGGGTGGGTGTACTGGGGTACTGGCTTCCAACTGAAGATAATGCATCACCCCCCCCCCCCACCCACCCACCCCCCCGCCGAAAAATTGAAGTAATATATTAACTGCCCCTACCCCCATTGCTGTCTATGATTTTGATCAGGTAATATGGATTTGTTATTCAAGTTTATTCAAGTTTGTACACAATTAGCTGAAAAAGATGCATTTTCATATTCATATGTAAATACTCTATACAGTACTGCGTAAAACAATTTTGACTAAAGCATTTTCAATATGGTTAATAAAAATTCCATTTGGCTAATATTTTGGCTACATGTATTTTTGATCCAGGGTGAGCCCTGCTACGTTCAAAAATTGTTACATTACCCTATATGTAGCTGGTATTCAAAACTTGTGGCACCATGTTTCAACCGTTTCTCAACCAAAATAGTGCAACAAATGGACACACAAACCAAAAATGTATAACCTACTGTATCCTGGACCTATTGTCATGGTGACTCACAGTGTTTTATTTTGGGAGTTGTGCATTCAAAAATGGGAGTCATCTATGATATATTTCTTAAATCACATAATTAACTTAATAACTCTCTTGTTTATATTACATGCATATTTTATATCCACTATTATATCTATATAATATATATATCCATTGTTTTTCCTCGTAAATAATTTAGTACCCTTTTTATGTACCCTTTGGCGGGGCACATGTTATGACTAACTACTATAATGAGATATGCTCAGCCATCTACATTTATTAAAAACAATAAAGAGCAATAATAAAAACAAAACAAGAAACTAGATTAATATAGACCGAACTAAACACTTGTGGCTGGTTAACTATTATTGGATATCCGTAAACAGACCATGCTTTCGACATTGTTGCGATGATCTAAGTTTAGACAGGGACTGGTGCACTACATCAGCCACACTGTTGTTTACATTTATGTTACGTTAAACGTATTGATATGGTTGGGAACCAGTTAAACTGCTCATCTATATTTATTCTGAAACTTCGTAGTCGTTAGGTTTTTAAATTAAAAAAAAAAAAATGGTTCATTCTGTCAAAATACACCCTATGATATTAATAAATATGTATTAAAATACAGTCTCACTTGTTGATCAACTGCCTGGCTGAGTGGTTAGAGTACTCGGCTACAGTCCCGACCCATGCACTACATAGTTTGTAGTGTTTAATGCAATATCATCTAAATGAGCATTACTAGTACCAGCTGTTTACTTTTAAAATAAGTGTGCCACGCTAATTTCCGAACACTTGGCCTTTTTTCTAGTTGGTAATACAAACTTTACAACTGGCCTCATATATTAATAATTAAATTTTCTTTGTGTCTATACACTAAAAGGGGCAGAACTCTTTCCGGGTTATGGTTAATGACAGACATTTTTTGAACTCTTATTTTGTTTTTGCACTTTTGAAAATCTTATTTCCAAAACAAAATCACACAACGGACATTAAAAGACTGATTTGTTTTGTGTGCTACATGTAGGTCACATAAGATGTTGTCAGTACAGTGCTTTATGTTGGTGCCAAACTGTACATCAGTGTATGGTGTGCTGTTTGCAGCATCCACATTCATTTCATTAAAGCCAGAAAATATTAATTATTACTTTCATTTTAACATAACAATGACTTATTAATTACTTAATGAAACTTTTCAGCTGTTTTGGTTTAAATTGTATCGTCTGAAGTAGTAATATTTGATAACAAAATGTTACAAATTGAACCAAGCAACATAATTAAAGAAATATGAAACCATTTCAAGAGATTGATCTAATTCAGCTCGTCATGATTTACTCATGGTGAAGACTAGTGTCTAATTACTTGTTTTATAATTTGCTCTTTTTTTTTTTTTTCAGGTGGTCATCATTTGTGATGTGACACTTAGTGTTTGTGAACAGAATGAAAAGTATACTTGCATCAAAATCACCATGGTATAAACGTATACATATTTGGACTAAGCCTAGCTATAATCATGTGTTCTTTGAACTGCTACCAAATATCAGTGGACTATTTCTGTTTACAGAATATCCCAGTCACTTAGTGATAAAAACAGTTTAAAATAACTGTTTTATTATGCGATTACATTTATTTGATAGTTTGTTCACTGTCAAGTGTTCATAGGTACTGGTACTTATATATTCATAATTAGCCAGTGTGACTAACTCTGACTTGCCGGTTCATTTCATTGGATGGACAAGAATGTCATCACCTGCAGATCAGCAGTTTCTAGAATCTTTGAAGACTGATCCAGGCCAAAGATCTGAACAGGTGAGTTGTTAGAATCGAGCTGGTGGTAGTGTAAAATAGTCAGTATTACATGATAAAGGAGAAATACCTATCAGTATAACTATTCATGTACTGTTCTTTTAATAGAAGTAACATTTATTTTATGTGTAATTACTGCTTAAATTAGCTACGGATTCTTAGCAAAGCAAGTGCCAGCATATTACAATTTTCATATTATTGAGTTAGTCCCCTACTGGTCCAAATGGAGGGGACAACCCCTGCAATTCCACCCCCCATGGTACATGTATATTTTCTGCCATGGACATTTTTTTAATTGCAGGGGTTGGGGGACTATAGATTTTATCTCCATCCTTCTGTCTGTCTGCATCACATATAATTTTCTGGATGTTTTTTTGTCAAAATGTCTTTATATATTAAGCTGAAATTTTGTATAGCTTTATCATGTACTGTTGTAGATCAAGTTTGACTTTCATGGTAATTTACCCATTTTTGACAAGAGTTATGACCCTTAAACTTTGGAGACTAGAACATTTGCTTTCTGGATTTAAAAAATAAAAAATGCCTCAATATATTGAGCTGCAGTTTTGTGTATAGCTTTATTAGGTTATCATATGGTACTTGAACTTACGAGATAGAAACATTTGTTAGACCCAGTAATGCTTGTTTAATTACATATACATTAAATATATATATTATGTCAATTAATTTGAAGGTGTGTTTTTGTATTCTTGTTATTATTTAAGAACAACAATTAAATGTAAAGATATATAACATTTGCAACTATAATAATGCATCTTTAATTCTACAATGTTTTACATCAATTGGTCGTTACCAAGTTTTTTCTATTTTTAATAAGCACAATGTCATTTTGTGCAACCTACATATATGAGAGATTCCTGTTGAAAAATATCTGAATTTAAGCCCATATGGCTTGATTTCGGTTACATTTCCTGTTTTTAAGCCCATGGTCTTTGTTTCGTTAAGTGGGCTTCAGTATAGGACTCATTAATTTAAATGATTGAATTCAGGTAATTTATAAAACTGGACAAATTAAGTTTTATTTAGTGGTGGATGTTTATTATTTTTAAATGACAGAATAATTTAAGTATTCTGTCGTGACAACTCATTGAGGGTATACAGACTTTTGTCTCTCTTTGTCAGACTTCAAGGTTGCAATTACTAAAAATAGAAATTATGATGTCTACTGATTTCATTTCTCATCTGATTTTCATGAATGTTCACAAAGATCAAAGTTACTTAAAAATGGTAGCACACTGACCAGCCAGTGCATCAGTATGGGAGGGAGAGGAGGGGAGGGGGTGCTAGAACATCTCTATGTATACATGCAGTATGGCTGTTCGTACCACTGCTGTTCAGACCACACCACTATATGTATGGAGTATTTTAATGGCAGAGGTAATTAAACATATAACTGGAATGTGTATTGTGAAAAAATTGCATCTATTTTATATTTGCTTTGAGCAAACTAAGCATATTACATAGTATGAAGACACACACATACTAGTATATAGAACAATAGAAATATTCAGGCGTAGAAGATACAATGTATGTCGTGAATTCAAAATGTCACAAACATTTTCAAGGCAATTTAGAGTATTATTGCCAAACTGTGCAGGGATTTGCAGCATTTCCGGTGTCTTGTTTAAATTATTCTGTTGCACACAAAATATCTCTTGTTATCATGTTTTGTGCATAATGTTTCATGTGGGTTTTTTTTTGACATTTAAAGGTTACTTTACTTAAAACAATTTATAATTTGCGTAAATATGGTCTTTAACTTGATATATTATACAAAGCAATTTGTGGTTTTGCACTCTGTTGTTTGTAACAGTGACACACACTCATTATCAGCTGTTGCATTGAGGTTTCCGTTTGAACTATACGCATCAGCATCATTATTACATGCTCATCCTGAGTGAATCAGATTAGTTAGTTTCTGGCATGATCTTGTCTTGTCATGGTTCTTTGTTTTGCAAGATGGATAGACAAATGCTATGTGTTCGTCATTTAAAAAGGAATTCTTGGATATCCTATAAGGCTAGAGTAACGGTAAATACATATTTATGTAGTTTGGTATGATACTTTTATAAAATGTTTTTAAAACATACTTTGATTAACTTTTATTAAACTCTGGTATTAGGAATAATTTAATACTGCAAATGATTATGTGTGTGTTCAATTTTATTGAAAAATAATAATTTTTACAAGCCACTTAAATACAGATTATATGTATGATAATCTTTTGCTGAGCACAATAACCATACATATTGTGGGTGGGGTGGGGGAACGAATGCACATATATTATGTTCTCAACAAAATAACAGCATCATTACAAACTCGGTGTTAATGAATAATTTAGTTAATTTCAAGCTCACAGTTGCATATATCATCATTACCAAAAGATTCTTCTACATGGTTTAAGTTATTACTATTAGTGATTCTGTGGCTTGGTTTGTTTATGATTTTTTAACATTATGTCAGTCTACCAGCAGTTCCTTTGTGGAAGTATCTAGTGAAGATCACTTTTAAAACACTCTTCTGATAGATTTCATGATAGTAGAAAAAAGAATTTTGGATTGGGGAAAGTTAAAAAAGATAAATATTTATAATATACATAAAAATTATATCTGGTGAAATGTCATATTTTCACTGTATTTTAGTTACAGTGAAAATATAGAAATCATATTTACTTTTTTGTAAAAGTTCATGATTAAATTATCTCCCTTTGCCCCGTTTCTTCATATTTAAGTTTGAAGATTACCAAATCATCTGATCCGGCCTGTTTGAAAAATAAAAAAATGTAATTTAAAGAATTGTACCTATAAAAAGGGTTATGAAGTGCAATTACGATAAAATATCTAACACACAATTAAATACGAAGCTAAATGATGATGACACAATATCCTGTCATTGAGTGTAAGTTAAAATTTAATGGTGTTGTTTTGTTTTTGTGATCACTTTGTCAGATATGTTTTGCATATCAGTGTTATTAAATAAATGTTAATTTAATAATTAAATAAAGATAATATTTATTCAAATTTCTTTTAAAAAGTTTATGGTCAAGTAAATTGTCTGGAAAAGTTCCATTGGAAGATATATATTATGATATTACATGTTTTCTATAGGATAAGCGAAAAATATTGTCAAAAATTAGGAAAGATGTATATAATAAAAAGACTATTTCATTGTGATTTTTCGAATACAATTTTTATGTCAACTTGTTATGTGTGAAAACCATATTTTCATACATCACTTGTTGACATAAAAATCGGATTAGAAAAACCCCCATAAAATAGTCTCTATATATGGAATATGGAATGTTTTATTTAACAATGCACTTAGCACATTAGAATCATGGTTATATGGGGTCAGACCTATGGTTAAAGACCACATAGTTGTTTTAAAATGCTATTAACTGATCTGCAGTAGATAGAAGTTCATTTGTACCTGTACATATAGCATGCTGTGATGGTCAAGAATTGTTCATACATTGTATTTGCAGGACCTGGATGTTATATATATAGGCCCTACCTCCATGGTATGGAAGCATTGTCTACAGTTAAAGAATTGTTTATACTTTATATTTGCAGGCTCTAGATGTTTTATACCTCCATGGTATGGAAGCATTATTTATGATTAAGAATTGTTGATATATTGTATTTGCAGGACCTAGATGTTATATATGCCTACCTCCATGGCATGGAAATGATATCTATGGTTAAGAATTGATTATACATTGTATTTGCAGGACCTGGCTTGGTACTTATAAAACTTTTTGAGTCTAGACTCGAGACTCTAAGGCTCATATTTATAAAGGCGTTTTAGGTAAAACATATTTTAACTAAAACATGTTCTAACCTAAAACACATTTTAAATCGATATCATAAAAACTGTTTCAAGAAAAAACACTGTTTCACTTAAAACATTGTTTTAGAGTACCGTTTTAAAGTGTACACATATATGCAATTTCAGGAATGCGCTGGTCTTACGAAATATATGTCGGATGTGGGGAAGGGGAATGTACCTCGGGATATATGCGTAGATCGCCACAATTTTTTTTTTTACTCTTGGACTGATTAAAGGACGAATTAAGGGAACGAACAAAATGACAATCTTTTAAAGACTGTTTTATTGTGTTTTTTCTCTGAGCCCTCACTGTTCACCACCCATAAAGCTGGCGAGAACATGAAACATACAAGTTGTTTATTTCACTGAAATTATGACAGATGCACACATTGCATGCAACAAGTGAAACACATTCTATTGAACTGAACTGCATGCACGTATGGAAGGGTATAGTTTTCACACAACACAATTACATTGGTACTGCATTGCTTCTATAGACACCTGTGAGCGTTATCTACTGGAGGTAATGTCAGATAAAAAAAGAACTACAAATTTTTCAAATGCTGAAAAAGCATTTTTGGTGCAAACAATTAAAGAGAGAGCTCATATACACATGTAATAGAAGATAAAAGGAATGACATTAATTTTAACAAGAAAAAAAAGGCCGCCTGGGAGGAGGTTATCCAAGATTACCACAATCATTTCCCTGAGCATACCGGGAAAACAATGACACAGATAAGCTGTCGTCGAATATTCTGCTGTCATGTACTGAACCATGCCAGTGTGCCACTATGTTGACAAATCTACGATTACTGTCGCTCACTGCTTGAACATTAATAGAAGACCAGCCTTTTCTGTTGATGAATCTTTGCCCGTTTTTACCTTGTTCAATTATACGGATGTGACTGCAGTCAATGGCTCCTACACAGTTGGGGAAAGCAGCAATGTTGAAAAATCTTTCTTTAAGATCGTTCATATCCTCGTTATTGGAGAATGAAATACATGTATACTGTGGTCTTAACCTGGCGATCGCATTCGTCACTCGTTTGAGAACAGTACCTACGGTCGTCTGAGATAGTCCATGGAGGTCGGCTATGGTGAGCTGGAATCCCCCTGTTGCATAAAACCGCAATGCAAGTAAGACTTGAAGTTCGCAAGGGACTGCATGATTCCTACGTGTTGGCTGTTCTATATCTGCCCGCACCATGTCAGTTACAACGTGAACTGTATTTTTGCTCAGACGAAATCGCATTCAAAAACACTCATCAGACAAACGGTCAAATGGATTGTCACTATCTCTGAAAACACGCTCTCATCTCATTGCACAGTTGTAGTTAATATCCTGAACACGTTGAAGATGTTGTAGTTGTCGGAGTACATCCATGTTTCATGTCCCAAAATGTTGAAGAGACTGAGTCCAAACACGTGATTGAGTTAGACGTACCTCTTCATTGATTTAACTAAAACGTGTTTTAGGATACTTTAAAACATGTTTTAACATTAAAATACTTTTATAAATATGGATGTAAAAACATGTTTTAGTAGCAGTGCTTTAAAGTTAAAACATATTTGTAAATATTTATTTTTCTTAAAACACTGTTTTATCTTTTTGAAACACATTTTTACGTTAAAACACCTTTATAAATATGGACCTAATAGTCTGAGACATTAACGCCATACAAATTGTATGTGTGTGACATCATTAGAGATTGAGTCTGGACTATATTGATTATACATTGTATTTGCAGGACCTGTATGTTATTAATGCCTACCTCCATGGCATGGAAGCGTTATCAATGGTTAAGAATTGATTATACATTGTATTTGCAGGACCTGTATGTTATATATGCCTACCTCCATGGTATGGAAGCATTCTCTATGGTTAAGAATTGATTATACATTGTATTTGCAGGACCTGGATGTTATATATGCCTACCTCCATGGTATGGAAGCGATATCTATGGTTAAGAATTGATTATACATTGTATTTGCAGGACCTGTATGTTATTAATGCCTATCTCCATGGTATGGAAGCGATATCTATGGTTAAGAATTGATTATACATTGTATTTGCAGGACCTGTATGTTATATATGCCTATCTCCATGGCATGGAAGCGTTATCAATGGTTAAGAATTGATTATACATTGTATTTGCAGGACCTGGATGTTATATATGCCTACCTCCATTGTATGGAAGCGTTATCTATGGTTAAAAATTATTGATACATTGTATTTGCAGGACCTGGATGTTATATATGCCAACCTCCATGGTATGGAAGCGTTCTCTATGGTTAAGAATTGATTATACATTGTATTTGCAGGACCTGGATGTTATATATGCCTACCTCCATGGTATGGAAGCATTCTCTATGGTTAAGAATTGATTATACATTGTATTTGCAGGACCTGGATGTTATATATGCCTACCTCCATGGTATGGAAGCGTTCTCTATGGTTAAGAATTGATTATACATTGTATTTGCAGGACCTGGATGTTATATATGCCTACCTCCATGGCATGGAAGCATTGTCTATGGTTGAGAATTGATTATACATTGTATTTGTAGGACCTGGATGTTATATATGCCTACCTCCATGGCATGGAAGCGTTATCTACGCTGAGGGAACCAGCACTGCGGTCACTCTGTAATAGTGTGCGATATGAATTTCATGATGCTAATGATATACTTTACTGGTAGGTATTTATGTGAGATCTGTTAGTGGCTAGTGATTTAACTTAGCAAGCAACCATACTTCCTGTGACCCGATAACCCCTATTTGATCATTTGAAGTGTTCACTATGTCACAGCCTGATTAATAATTTTGTTGTTAGCATGATAAATTTGGTGTTACTACATGTATGTGTCAGGTGATTTTGATTGAAACATATTTTATTTCTTTTTAAAAAGAACAAATGGATTAGACACAACTTATACAGCTTACTAGGCTGTCTCTATAATACATACATGTCACGACAGTAATATATTTTTGCAATTTAAATACGAACAGAAATAAATATTATTGAAAGAGAGAAAGAAACAAAGAATGAAGGAAACGGAGAAAATACGCAATAAAGTTACCTGTGTTCGATAGCAGGTTTACTAAAAGAAAACACAAAACACAAACAAGGCATTGCAATGATTACATAATGGCTACAAAAAAAAAGTCCATACATTATTTACTAATAATTTCCACAACTACACGAAGAATCGGTGCTAAGGCCAACTCAGTATAAATCACTGCACCAGAGTCTTAAGTTTGTATGCAATACATTTTTTCTTCTGTTATAAAGAAAAAGGTTTGTGTTGTTTAACATCGGCAATTAATCGTCGGCTATTAGATGTCAAACATTTGGTAATTCTGACTCGGGTAGTCATCAGAGGAAACCTGCTACATTTTTTCTAATGCAGAAAAGATCTTTTATATGCACTTTCTAACAGACAGGAAAGCACATACCACAGCTGTCCAGTTGTGGTGCACTGGTTGGAACGAGAAAAAACCCAATCAGCTGAATGGATCCATCAAGGTGGTTCGATCCTGCGACAAGCACCTCAAGCGAGCACTCAACCGACTGAGCTAAATTCCACCCCTCTCTTCAGTTATCAAGTCACTAGGAAATACATTTTGTATATGACGGTGTGTTAAATGTTAGTAGGAAATTAATTCTGCACATGACTGTGGTTTGCTCAATTTAGGTAGATTATTTGCTCATTTTTATACATCCATTTATTAGTAATAATTGTTGAACTGCATAAATAAATATAATATTAGACTACATTAAATTAATGTATCTCTTATTTTGGAATTGTCCATTCTTTACCCCCTTTTGGAACGAGCCAGCATTTTGAAGTAAACTTTTAAAACAAAAAATAAGGAGCATCCTACAAAGAATGTTACAATTGCAACACAAAATCTGGCACAGATGTTATTACCAGATACAAGTACTTCAGACAAAAACATGTCACCGTACAGTTATTTGTCAGTGTCGATACCATATGTATAACTATAAAATAAAAATGTTATATATTGTGTTATTATCAAACTTTTGTTCTTTCTTTCTGTTGATGACATTAAAACACACGTCTTGTGATTCATCTAAACCAATGTAGTCAGAATATATAGTACTTTTCAGTAATAGTAGCAGTTAATAATAATAATAATCTTTATTTATTACATGCCTATTTAATCTTGCTATAGTAATAAAGACAATTCTGACTGCTATTAAAAAATCTTTTATTAAATGTACATGTATGTGTAATACAAAATCTTGCATGCTAGTATGTGTTCACTCGAATGATAGCCAGGAATGACACTGTTTCTAGCCAGGATGCTTAACATGCAGTCAATGCCATAAAATTCAACCAACTTTCCAGACGAAGTAAGCTGTTTATTTAATTAAAATTTTGGGACTCATAATATAGAAAGGTGGTATGTAATAAATACAGAACACATACCAGTTGTTTTCCCATATTATTTATTGCACTTGTTTATAGGATGTAAGATTTACACCACGAACACAATCGCATGGTTTAATATTCTTGTGCACTTCCAGGGCATAAAATTTGAATTTTTCAGACAACCAATATGTCGTTAGTGTGGTTTTAGTGTTTATGCGAACACTTTTCTTCAGTAGTTCAGATACAAATAAAAACGAGAATCTAAGATGAGCAATTTTTGTAGCTTTTCTCCTATTATAAATACGAAAATATACTTTTTGTAAGTTAGGACTTAAAAGCTACCAGACGAAAATAGTAATTGGGTTTGTTTGTCCTAAACTGACCAACCCACAAATATCAACCTGTGTCAACATCTTTTTTTACCTGTTTTGGGGAAGATTAAAAAAAAAAAAATATATATATAACCAATTTCAATTTAGGCTTAAACAAGTTTAATGCTGATCTGTAGATGGTAGCCTATTTGTCAAACATTTTAAAACCTCAATATAATTTTAAAAAAATTTATAGTAACGAGAACACGATTTTCCTGCAATGTTGGCACAAGACCTCGTGCACTTATGGTAGGCAAAATTGGTATTAAACTAAATCAATCTAACGGTAGCTGCACAGGTACCTTCGTGTGAGCCAGATGAGGCTGTGTATTGGCATGCTTTGATTGTCACAAAGTTAATATTAGTGGTCGTTTTGTCCGACACTAACAGTAGGTATAGTCTTATTCCGATTGGCTTGAATTAGCGGTTATAGAGAAATTTTCATGACACCCGTCTATAATTTTGTTAACATATTGTTTTTCATCTGTTTCATTAAATTGCATCTGTATATCATATAATCTTCTAAGAAACTCCACATAAAGGTTTTGTGACGTGCTTCAAACACCGAATATCGTAATGTCAGGACTGAGAATTTCAACAAACTTGCGTAAATCATAGATATGTTGGTGGTGTGCTAATGCAGGTAGCATGATGTAGATGGTGGTCGTGAAGGTAATAGCTGGGCATGTTGAACAATGGAAGAAAAGCTGGTTAAAACATTATCATCAAGCACATATGACATACATCTAGTTCCGGGATTTCCCACTGCACACAGCTTTGCAAAACATTGATGATATTAGCCAACACACGTTTGTTTGGATTTTCTAACGAGTGATTACAGCTTTTGCATGAACGATCCGTTGTTTATGTTGATATTGGTTTTGCAGTATCTTTATCACACCGACAATGTAGCCTTATTTTCTTCCAAAAACAGTGATTAATCTTTTTTAAAGATTTTCTGACGAACGATTACAGCTTTTGCATGAACGATCTGTCGTTTATGTTGATATTGATTTTGCACAACTGACAAAACTAACGACAAAATCGTTTGTGCTAAATTTTATGCCCTGCACTCCTGCAATAAAACCGGCGTCATGGTAGGCCATCGGTCTACGGGCTGGTAGGTACTGGGTTCGGATCCCAGTCGAGGCATGGGATTTTTGGTCCAGATACCGACTCCAAACCCTGAGTGAGTGCTCCACAAGGCTCAATGGGTAGGTGTAAACCACTTGCACTGACCAGTGATCCATAACTGGTTCAACAAAGGCCATGGTTTGTGCTATCCTGCCTGTGGGAAGCGCAAATAAAATGTGGCGACAGAGGGTTTCCTCTCAAAGTCTGTGTGGTCCATAACCATATGTCTGACACCATATAACCGTAAATAAAATGTGTTGAGTGCGTCGTTAAATAAAACATTTCTTTCTTTCTTTCCTCACAATAAGAATAACAATAAACATGATGGCTCTATTTTCAGAATGCTGGAAAATTTCCAATGTAAAATTGCTAATGAAAGTATTTTATTTGAAAATTATGAATGCACCTGACTGTGTTTGAAGAAAATCTTATAATTAAAAGAATTGTAGTACTTACAAAATGTGGATTTGAAGTGAAATTATGGTAAGATACAAAGTATAAAAATGTATGTTATATATTCATTTTGTACAAAGCCAAAACAAAGGTTGACCGTAGTCAAGATTATTAAAGTTTTTACGTGTCTAAATCAGGCAAGCCATAATGTACACAGACATTTCTTCTTTTCTTTTTTTTCAGTTTTTTTGCTAAGATGTGATTAATAACTTATCAGTTCTCAACATGTGAAAACACTTTGAAACAAGTGCTCAAAGTGTTAGCTTTGTAATTGTTTACTTTTAAAGCAGTTAATAAGTAGAAAGGGTCATATAATATGTACTACAAAATTATACAGCTTTTAAGTTTAAATGTATATGCATGTAGTTCCCAAAAAAGATAAACAATCATCGAATTAAACATAATTTACCATCTTTTCACCTGCATCAGGTTATTTTTAGAAATGCATTTTCCTTCTTCAGGTACATGTCACGAGTAATGCCTCCAGCTTTGTTATTGTTGTTCTGACATAAGTACACTGCTGTTGTGTTCAAGTCTTTATCTCATGCCAAAGTATTAACTTTGATGTTTCTCTCTAGACAACTGGCCTTTTTCACTGTCATGTCAAAAAGTGAACAGGAGAAGCTGGGTGCTTTGGGGAGTATTATATAGTTTAGTGGTAGAGGTTCTGATGTGTTCCTATGTGCATTTAAAGGATATTGCCAATAGCCGATGATTAATAAATCAATGTGCTCTAGTGATGTCGTTAAACAAAACAAACTTTCTTGTTTTTTAAAGGCATATTCAATGCACATATTTTCTTTTTGAAAACACAGTTTTTGTTTTAATTTAATATATATAATTTTTTCCATTAACAAATTTAAAATAATTTAATGGTAATTTCAGTTCAATTTGTTGCAAATAACCAAACAATCTAATCTGTCAGCAAACAGAGATAATAATTATATAACATCAATAAGAACAACAACAGTGACAAAGACAACAACAATGTTAATAATAATAATACCGTAATCAATGTTCAGGCAAGACAGAGGCACAAAATTTGTATTTGTATTTATCGATGTATAACAGTTACAAATTGTATAAAATCACTTAGCATAGCTAGCAAAGCAATTTGTGACTGTTATACATCGATAAATTCACAACAAAATGACAAACAATTCTTATAATTACAAACAACACAACGTATTTAGTTAAAACTACACATACATGTAATTCTATGCAGTTTGTGACAGTTGTAGGCCTACATAAATTCATGAAAAATGACAAACAGTTCTTATATTATTACAAACAAAGGAGCGTGTTCAGTGGGTGAGTTTCAGCAGTCAAACCCTCCCCTTGATCAAGCAAATTTTCTCTCTTTTTTTTTTCAATACTTTTACTGGGGAAGTATGACTTAACCCCTCATAAACTTTCCTAGCCACAGTTTAGCCTTCCCAGTAAATGTTAATGTTTATTGAAAAACATACAGACATACTTTTTAAACAGTTATTTGTCGTAAAAATGTGAAAATCTACTAACGGAAAAAAATGAACTATAGAATGGGGACTCGTTGTGCTATGTATTAAGAAAAAGTTTGATTGTTATTTGATAATATTTTATATTGATATAATTGTACAAACTTTGGAGTTTTAAAAACAGAACATGATAATTTTTGACATTCATGGAAATATAAAATGCAGAACCACTTTACACACTTATGTGCATGTATGAACAGCTTCATGCTAATGCACTATGCCATTCATACAATGTGTAAAGCAGTTCTACGCTTAATACTTGTCTGAACATAAAAATTATCACATTCAAGTTTTAAGTGAGTAGCTTGAGAAAGACGAAAGAAAGACCTCCAACTCCAACTTAAGAATCTGTTACATATGGCAATTTTCAAATGTTTTTGCCAATGACAAAATGCTCACCAACAGCAGTTTTAAGCTTGCCAACAGCAATTTTAAATCGGTAACTTTTGTCACAAAGATAAAAACCAAAAATAGTCTCTTCCACCGATGGCAATACTTTTTATCCATCGACATAAAAATGCCACAGGTGAATCCCCCTGACTGATGGTAATTCATATTGCAACTATGGCAATTGCCATCTGTGCTGTCATTAAGTTTGAGCCCTGCATGTACATTGTGTGGTGTGACAGTACCTTCCAGTAGGCTAGTGTTGTGTACATTATTGAGTCACAGTGACCTTCATCTGTACATTGATGCTAAAAACAAACTGGCATTTCTCTACTTAATTTTATTTATGAACTTTGTAATTTTCAATTTCCCAAATTGAACTAATGGAGATAAAATGTTCTTACAGCCAAGGAGAGCTGGCAACCTGTTGGTACATTCTGCTATCTGGTTCCGTCTTCATCGAGGGTTCCATGTTTCTTCCCCGGAGCAGGTAGGTTGATATACTATTTCAAAATTCTACATAGTGTATTAGCATTTCAATAGCTTTGTCTTGCTGTATTTTTTATTAATCACCACTATCTACTTAATGAATATCCACACTGCCGCAGATTTACTTGTAAATGAACATTTGTAGGAAATTTATCGATGTATACTCTTCAAGAAAAGATGGGGAACCTGAAATATTAATGACATCTTAGTAAAGAACGTTCAGGTCTCTTTATCAACACACTGAAACACATTCCATAGTTTGCACATGCATCACGCATTTGCCCCATACACATGCTTTGGGGTGCCATTCTCGATTTTGACAATTTCCAGGAACGTCGATTGATCACTGTGGAACATTATTTCTGTCAATCCTTTTCATTCTGTTGATCATACAGTTGTTATTGTTTTGTTTTTAGTCATTTTTATTGTTTGAATTTGCGATATTTACTGATTAAAAAAATGTCAACTTTCAAATTTCACTTCTGACCCCAATCGTCCTTCAAGATGGTGGTCATAAAACCTACTGTAATACTGAACTACCGATTGTAATGTTTGCCCAGTTAATTCACTATTATGATATAACCATTCCCCTGCACAGCTAATATATCTTACAATTTTGGCAACTGTAAATTCTTATTAAAGTTCTCCAACTTTTTTTGAAGAGTATATAACAGTCACAAATTGTATAAAATCGCGTAGCGAACCAATTTTATACTAAATTTGTGACTATTATACATGGATAAATTTGCAAAAAATTATGAACAATTCGTATAATTACAAATAGCACAACATATTTAGTTAAACATATTTAGTTACACATAATTCATAAATCAGTTTCTAACGTTCTTCCCATGATCTGCTTTACGTAATGACATCCCATTTGACACAATAATGCCATTTTCTGAGGTGTTTAGTTTAAAATCCTACGCTACGCAATTTTATGCAGTTTATGACAACTGTACATCGATAAATTCATTTAAACAAACAGATTTTATATAATTACAAAGACAGGAGCTTGTGCAAAGGGTCTGTTATGGCAGTCAAACCGTCCTCTTGATCAAGCAATTTTTTTTCCTTTTTTTTCCAATACTTTTCCGGGGAAGCATGTCTTAACCACTCATAAATTTCACTAGCCACAATTTAGCCCCTCGACTTCTTCTAAAATGTATGCACAAGCGCCTGGACACACCATATACACGCAAATCAACTTCTAGCGTCTTACGTAATGACCTCCCAGCTGGCGTAATGACGCCATTTTCTGAGGTTTATCGAAGGATAACATTCAGTTTTTCTGATCATCCAATAAAAATTCAGGAAATTGTATAAAAGCAGAAAGTTTGTAATTATATTTCTGTTGGTGAGAACACCATGCGTTAATTTTGGTTACACATGATTTTTGACACATGTGTGTTAACAATTTCAAGACATACAACTGGCTGCATCTGGGTGATGACCAGGTCATCAATGCCATACAACCAATGAAAAACTACACAATGGAAATCGATTAGACTGTGATGTATAGTTAACCTGACATTCATGTGTCTGTGACGCATAAGTCAACTACAAATGCAACAGCTGTAAATAACTTTTACTTGAAAAAGATGTTAAAATTTGCTTAAAACCTGGTTTTTGAGGATATGTAAGAAATAGAATAATACATTTGTGTTCATTAGATCCCATTTATCTCACAACTTGTTGTTTAAAAATGTATCAAACTTGCTTTCACTCGTTAGATACATCTTAAAACAACTCGTGAGATAAATGGTGTCTAACGGCCACTCATGTATTATTCTGTATAGGTATGACGTTTTCGGTGGAGGTAGTGATGGCATCAACTTATGTGTTAAAATTTAACAAAGTTCCACATTTAGATCAGTTTATAATTGCATAGATATTCGTCACAGTGCGCTGAAAAATGTTATGGTAGACGAGACATTTAATTTCACAGAATTCTTGTTTAAATTTTATGTTGTAATAAACTGTGGAGATGTACAGAATATACATAGTTTTATTTCACTTTACAACCTGCACAAATCAAAAATTAAATTCAGGTCAATTCTTAATTAAAGTTTAGTGAAAATTCCTAATTGCCCTTGTGAAGTTTTTAATGAATGTCTTATTGTGATCATTTTAAATATGCAAGATAATAGAGCTTTCATGATGCCACCTGACCTACTTTTTAATAACATTCTATTAAGTTCCTTTGTGATATATTTCAGTATAAATTGTAGTGCTTGAAAAATCAGTAATGGAAATATTTTGTCAGAAAATTATGGTCGTTGTAAATTTCAAGGGTAGTAACTCTTGTGTGTTTGTTACTTTACATTGTTTTTTATATGTGTTACTAGTGCATAGATGTGCACAACAGATAATTCTACATGAATGCCTGTTAAGTTGGAGACCATTTAGATTGTGCATAATGTAATTCATATTGCATCATGGCATATGGCTACATCTACATGTAGTGTTTTGCCTAGAACTGTGGCTAGGCATGGCAGACTAAACACTTTTGGGGCATTTCTATCTTTTTCCCCCCATTAAAGACAAAAATAAATTGAAATAAAAATAGATGTAAATAATGTGCTTGCTTTAATAAATGAATGACAAAATATATAACAGGCATATGTTGTTAATAAATAATACATTTTCTGAATATTTTATGAAGGCAATTTTAGAATTAATTATTAAAAAAAGCTTGTTTCATCTCAGGGCAGCATGGTGCTGATTAAGGCAAGATGGCGCTAGACTGTTGAGGCGTGGTTCCACACTATATTAAAACAAGCTAGGGAAAACACTAGTCACTCCAAGCATCACAACAGAGCAGCCAATCACATATCTCAGAAATGATCACCAACATCATATTTTATGTCTACAAACGATCTTTCACATGGATAGGCAAAAAATAAACATTCATATCAAATATATTTTCATAAAAGTTTAAATTAATAAAAAAAAAAGATAACAAAAAACCCAAACAAAACAAAAAGGCACTGGAAATAAAATGACAGCTAATGAAATTTAAAAAATCATTTAGGTCACTATTTAATTTACTGATTATATACACAGGTCACAGAAGACATTTCCAGCAGTCAAAATACACATCCCACTTGTTTTTGCCGGTCAACATCACCACAGACTGAGATATTGTCTCACAATACTTTGAATACAGTATATATTTGTACATTGAAATATTTATAAAACTGATTCCACCACAGATGTAAATGATTATATCATTTATTAGAATGTTTCTGTTGGTTGTTTTAAAGGTAGGGTCAACTCAAACAAGAGCCTTATGTGTTGGAAAGATGCATACCCAGACCACCAACACATACTGATACTTAAACAAATAAAAAACGCTTAATTTTAGAGTTAATAAAAAAACATGATTATTCCTGCTAACTGGGGGCAGCCATTTTGTTTCCTTTTTGTGACGTCCGGTGGTATAGCTTGGGGCGAAGTGACATCAGCTCCGTCCATCTTCTCTATATGCACAGTGTAAACAAACATCCTAATTTACGACAAGGCACTTCTCTTTCATCAACGTGACTTGTAAAACAACTTGTAAAACAACATAAATGACTTGATAGTATAATAAACTATTTAACTAAATATATTTCAGGTTACATCAATAGAACGAAATGGAGTTACAGTATTTTTATTTATTTTTAAATCCAAAGAAAAAATGCATACTATTAGGCCTATTGGTAAGGCACATTCGAGCAAAAACTACCACTCACGATACCCAAGTGATACTTTTCTTTTCTTTGGGACGACGTAATTGGTCAGTTTTGTGATTTTAGATGGGAAAGTCTACTTAATCAAGGGTTTTACAGAATTACTTACAGTAATAAAGCAGGGCGGTTGGTAATGTCCATTAGGATTTGAGGTGTATCTGTGCTGTTATCACACAATACCCTGTGATCTTCATAAAAGAGGCACGTCTTTTTAGTGTGTCTAGACACAGTGTCTGGGGACCGTCTGAATATACACCTGCCAATCAGGAACCACAGAAAGGCCACGGAAAGAAAAGACCAATTAACCAAAAAAACACTCCGATTATTGTTTCAGTACGTGGGTTAATTTATGTACGAAACATAATACAGTTATTTCAACACTTTGACAATGGTGGTTTATTTTGTATTAAAAAATAATATATAATTGGTGCTGGCTTACTAGGATGGATATAATTACAGAACATTGCGATGCATCTGCAAAAATCAGGTATGTTTTGTTTCTTCATTTCGAAGACTAATTCCTGACGTGACACGTTAGGTATTACGTAACCACCAGGTCGCCAGAGGGCGTATTCACTGGGATGGTACAAAATGGCTGTGCCCGTTATATATAATAGCCGTCACATTTAACCATTTTATTAATTAACTATATGATTATACTTGTTGATATTAAGCAATAATGTGCATTATATATCGTTGAATATGCATACCAGGCCAAATGCCTTAATTGTCCCCTCCTTTAACAAAACACCAATGTCAAACACATTACTTTGCACTGGTGATCTCACTTGGAAATCCTTACTATCGTGTTTTCCATTACTGCCTGCTTGATACCAAAATAAACACTTCCATCCTCTAAGAATCATCCCAGAATGTCTGCTGACAATGAATGAATGAATGAATGTTTAACGACACCCCAGCACGAAAAATACATCGGCTATTGGGTGTCAAACTATGGTAATGCAAATAAATAAAGTGATGATCAACATCAATATAAAAATTCAAGACTTAAACAAAAACAGTGTAAAGAACTGTGCAAAAACACAAATATCACAGAATTTTACGGATACTGAATCTTACTCAAAACTTCAATGTTGTGCTGTATTGGCCATTCTCAAAGAGAATGTTACACCCCTGTACCACGGTGAAGTTACAGCACACGCAGGGGTCTGCTGATAAATGAAATCATGTGAAAATTATTGGCCACGGTATTATGAGTGTAGACTGGACTTGTTGAAACGATAAGAGGTGTTATGATCCCGAGCACTTCCTATGTGCATCATAGTGTTGTTAAACATCATTTAATTTGTTTGTGTTCAAACATAAACAAACAATAAATAATAATGTGTTAGTAACAAAAAATATATTTATACATGTAACTGTCGGTCTACCACATTTTATCTAATATGTGCCCAGGCGCTTATTCCTTTCAGGAGTGTCCCAGCTATGGCACTTTTTTTGTTTTTAAACTTTAAATTCATTTGTAATAAAATTCAAACAGTAAATGCAAAACAATGAACAAATTTACATATGTTTGAGCTAGGGGTGGGAAAAATTCAAATTGTCAATCGGTCCCACATGACGTCATCAATACTTATGGGGTAGGGGGAGAAAACAAGAAAGGAATAATAAAAAAATCCATGTACCGGTATATATAAACTGTAAAATTAAAAAGGTGGTGTTTGTATTTTTTTTACCATGAATGATAAACATCAAAACATGAAAAAAGACCCCAAAAAACATTTGATCACATCGGAGAAAAAAAAGGTGTACGGAGAAAAAAAAGGTGTACACTTGAGATAATGGAATAAATATTTTTTAAATAATGTAAGTTAAAAGATTTAACTTCCAAATATGTTTATAATGTACAATAATTAAGTACTGTGTCCACAAAATTAATAATACTATTAATAGATGACACCATTAGGGCGTTCGACAGCTTTGAGCATGTGTTTAGGCTAACAAATTAATAACGCTGTCACTGATTAGATGAATTTAACCTCTACTCAGTACTGTCTCTAGAAATAACTGGTGTAGCCATTTTGTTCACCAACCACAAAAAAGGTTGAAATCATTTTTAGTTTTTAAGACCTTTATAATTATTGGATACGTACATTACATTGAGCGATCAACACTGAATACATTTATAGATTATCTCAGTAAATTTTATGCAAGCAGTGTGGCCTCTTGCCAACACAGTCGGATTCAGACTCAACAAACTCCGTACACATGATTTTAACCAGTTACAAAATCTGGGTCCTTTGTTTTAATTGGAGTGTAATAGTTTGATAGCTTTGTCACGAAAAATGGTGTTATTGTTAATACCTGTTCAATGTTGTGACTGGCTCGGCGACTTTGAACTAATGTCTAGCCTAGTGGTACTGGATTGATACTACTGTATGTCTGGCTTCTGTGACGGGGATATATCCTTATAGCAGACGTTATAATCACAGACGTCTAAAAGACCCGACATCTTGACTACAGTTAAATTTTCCCTCTTTTTTGTTAATCATTATGAACAAGGTACTGATACCTCAGCATGTCTAATTGAAAAGCGGCACAAACAGTGTATTCACCATTTCTATTACCGGTTACCGATGAAGAAACAAAACAACTGTGTGGCATGCAAGTGACCACTTTTTATTAAATTTGGGACGGGTTCAAGTTTTTTGATAATCAAATTGCACATCAGTAGATTGATGTAGTTCCAATAATAGAAACAGACACATACCTCGGACCGACAAGAATGACAGAAGTGGGACAGGCAAACACATGGTTTTAAAAAATAATTTTGGTCTTGAAGATCCTGAATTGGTCCCAGGCTGGTAAAAAAGGACTTTCACCACTCCTGGTTTCAGCTGTTTAACTTGAAATGAAACTCACTGTCGAGCTTGTTCTTACTCATGGGTTTTCTTTTTTCACATATTAACATTGGTTATCAGTAATCAGTTATCAGCTATCTTACCCAGATTGTATTGGAGTCTCAGTGCATACTGGAAGCCCATGGACTGGAAGAAAAAAGAAAATGTTTTATTTTACGATGCACTCAACACATTTTATTTACGGTTATATGGCGTCGGACATATGGTTACGGGCCACACAGATATTGAGAGAGGAAACCCGCTGTCGCCACTTCATGGGCTACTCTTTTCGATTAGCAGCAAGGGATCTTTTATATGCACCATCCCATAGACAGGATAGCACATATCACGGCCTTTGATGTACCATTCGTGGTGCACTGGCTGGAGTGAGAAATAGCCCAATGGGCCCACCGATGGGGATCGATGCCAGACCGACTGCACATCAAGCAAACGCTGTACCACTGGGCTACGTCTCACCCGCACTATGCACTGGAATCCCGGCATATATTTCTTTCAGAAATGTTACAGACAAGGCGCTTATTTGTGGGCCAGCACATGTATATGAGGAAATACAGTACTTACAGTAAGAATACATATGTATGTGTATTATTAAAATTCAGTTGTTTAATAATGTTTTTGCTGACATATCTAGACATGTTTTTTTGGTTGGCCTACTGTTTAAAAATGAATATTTCCTTTTACTGTGACTAAGTGCCATGATGTGGGTCTGATCAAACAGCTCTGTAAAATGTCGGTGATTATCAGGCTTCTTCCAAGCGATGTGTGTCAGGAGGTTGTTCATATTGACTCTCAGATGTTCTTGTTGGGCAATTACTCCCATTTCGGTGTCAGACACCACACACAGGCCCTGTGTGTTGTTATCAAATCAGTGTTGTTATCAAATCAATGACTGGCTTTTCATTCAACAATCCTCTGTAGTGTGCACCACACTCAAACTACACACACACGTGCACATATCACAAACGTGTGCTTTGGGGAGGGGGACTTTTTTTTTTTTTTTATGATTTATTAACATTATTCATTATTTATAATACTTGTAGCTTAATTAAATATTACTGAAAAAATAAACATTTACATTTTTCATCGTTGTTAATATTGTAATTCTTGATATCTTTTTTATATAATTTATTTGGGGGGGGAAAAGGTGTATTTTATTTACATTTTCAAAACAGTTAATGGTTATTCCCTGTCCCCATTGTTGATTAAAACTAAAGATGGAAAAATGCTTTCATAATAAAATTAAACTATAAATTGTACACGTAAGTTCTATATTTTGGCATGTTGGTGTGTACTTTATGTTTATAAATGATATTATAACTTGATGTGATGAAGTATTTTAATCTGTGGTTGCTCTTTGTGTGATGACTTCCAAAAGCAGAGTGCCCAGACAACATTCAACTTGGTTTACAGTTGGCTTAGGGAATAATTAGCTGGCCTAAAATCTATGGCAGTGTTTGTACAGTGATTACTGCTGGAAGCTTCTGTCAAGGACAGGCTAGCATAATGCGTACATATGGAGTTTACTCAAATGCTGTTGTAGCCTTAAAAATAGGTGGTTTGTAAAATCATTCTTTGTGATGTTCTCGTGATCAAATATTATTGTTAGTGAGGCGTTTCTTATGTTGAGAATAATATGTTTTTCTATTAATTAGACCAAGGTAATCGGTGGTGGTTGGAGTAAAATATGCATTTAGCTCAGTAGTCAGGCACTCATCTAAGATTGATCACTGAGCTACTCTCAACCAGGCATGTACACATGTAGGTCTCTTATTATGCACTTATAGGGACTTGTCCTCAGTTAGCTGCCACTGCATGGTGTTTCCTACTGTATAATAAAGCCTTTTTAATGACGTACAACTACATTTAACGACATTTCCTTGTTTAAAATGTCTCTGTGTATCCTGTGTATTTCTGGTCATGCTAATGCTTGTAGTAGCTCAAATTCATATACAGTGAAACCTGTCTATACTGGATCACATGGGCACATAATATTTATCCCATTTAGACAGAGCAGCTTTTTAGAATAAATCGGTCTTGCATGACCACGTGACTTCTGTTGTTTGAGCTGATATTAACATTGGGTGATGTCACGTAAAATTATACAATCATTTTCGGTTTATACTTTTAGTATATAAACCAATTTTGGGTACAATCATTTCAATGGTTATGATTATTTTATTGTAAGATAATAAATAAAAAAAGTCTGTTTTTGACGTTTTCCCAAAATGCTTGTTTTTCATCTACTGGATGGGAGAAAAATAATCCTCCATTATGTATCCATGTGGGACAGGGCTATTCCACCCGAGGGTGGAATAGCCCTGACCCACATGGACACATATGAAGGATTCTTTTAATTAATAGATAGATAGATAGATAGATAGATAGATATCTATATATCTATATCTATATATATATATATATATATATATATATATATGCCATCAATGTCCCAAACTGTGTTCACCTAATGACAAAAACATGAATACAATATTTACAGAAATACTATTTTACATGGTTCAGCTACGATATGTGAAACAAAATAAATTGCAGTTGGTTAACGTGAAAAATCAACAATGTGGACGTAAAACAAATCCATTCTAATAAACAAAAGTGAAGCACCCTCCAGTAAACAAGAAAGAGTGCAACGTTTATAACTGCGTTCAGGCGAATGCGTTTGCAAAAACTATCGTACCGCGCATGTGCGGTTTGTCAGTTTCCATTTTTAAGGCCACTACATGAAAAATATACGTTTCTTAAATATGCACAGTTGACGAACACATTTAATATTTTTTAAAAAGGAAATATTCAGGTTGTCAAGCGTTCTGGTCAAGTCTGCATTTTACCAACACACATCGCTAACACTTGATGTCAATACTGATAGGCATTACGTTCATACCAGTGAATAGTTTGTAAAATATAAAATTTTTAATGAATTGATTCTTAATTAACATAATTTATACACTAAAACTTATTTAGAATTGTTATGAATGGATTATGAATACTATTCACTACAGCAGAGGCATAGAAATGTAGCATACATTTTGCAAATCAAATATACTGACATACAATGAAAACGCAAAACAGATATTTTTCAATATTTTGTTGTGATTAATGAAAAATATATTTATTGGACTTAAAATAACAGTTTATGAGAGGAAGCCATTGATTGGTACTTTTGTCTAAGTTTTAATCCTGGTTTTGTTCTCGTTACACATACAATAGCAGAAACACACAAAATGGTGTCAAATGTGTTCACTACATGCTCAATGATGCTTCATGCAATGCACGTGAAATGCCAGAATGTGGACACATAAAAGTCACGTAACGGTGTCATATTCCTCGTCACATTAAGAATGCCACGACTTGGAGAAGAACAAAGGGAGCGAGCGTTGGGCATGGTTCAAGGGGGGACTTTGCAAAGCCAAGTTGTTAGGACCTTCAAATCCATCCATCAACTATTGGATGACTTGTTGAACGTCATCAACAGACCGGGAGTGTCCATGATCGACCTCGACCTGGTCAACATCCCTTTACGACCCCATGCCAAGATCGGCAGATTCGACGACACCACCTCCGTGACCGGTTCAGAACTGCGACGATGACAGCAAGCAACACGATAGGACGTCATGGAAGGCCTATCCATCCGATGACGGTCATCCGGACTGGACTCTGATGCAGATGCCTGTACAACGGTAACATCATGACACTGCAACATCGTGCTGTGAGACCACAGTTTGCTCTCCAGAATGATAATCATCCACCAGCCTTTTACCAGAGCATTGTTTTCTCAGATGAGTCCCGTTTCTCTGTCTCCTTTGCCAATGGAAGAGCACGTGTGTACAGGAGACTCCATGAACGGTACGCTGATGGATGTGTGAGGGAATGTCATTGGTTTGGCGGCGGTTGTCTGATGGTATGGGGGGCAAATCAACTGTGATTTCAGGAGTGATTTCATTGTTCACGATGCCCTTACAGCCCAATGTTATGTTGATGTTATTCTAAGACCAGTTCTCCAGCCACTTTTGCACCATCACTGAAGACCAGGAGGTCCCCTTCTGTTTCAACAAGACAATGCCCGTCCACATACTGCAAGAATTACCCAGGCATTCCTGCAACAAGCCGGTATCACCGTTATGAACTGGCCTGCTGTTCCACGGATTTGAACCCAATTGAACACATGTGGGATGAGTTAGGATGTTGTGTACATCACCGCCAGCCACCACTGCGTAACGTCGCTGAGCTTGCACAGGTGTTGCAGGAGGAGTGGAGGAACATTCCTATGGCTTATTTGAGATGTTTGTGCCAATCCTTTCCCTGTGGTCTTCATGCAAGCTCACGGGCCAATGGTGGACACACTAGATACTGACCTTGATATGGGGGGTTGAACTTTTCAATTACGAATGCAACTCGATTACTGATGATGACTGGCCATGTTTCCATGTGAATGTATCTCATGAATACCAGTCATTAATGTCATATTACGTTATCCATCAATTCATTAATAGTTTGTCGTTATTTGCAATGAAAAGTTGTTTTTGCATTTTCATTGTGTTTCAGTATATAATAATTGAAAACAAATTCTAATAACAGGGGGGCTTAAAAATCACAAAAATTAAATGATTTGGCCTTGTTGATCTGGCACATGTGAGGTCATGTAACACGCACCAAATGCTAATTCATCTTCCTCCATTTTAAGTAAATTTCTACGAGTCATGTGGACCCGATATCGGTAATTTTAAGGAATAAATTAACAAAAACAATTTAGTAAAATTAACGATTTGTAAAGTTTTGTATTTAGATACTTGTCTGAACTTTATTGGCAATGAAAATGTTCCTGAACTGTGAAGAAAAACCTCACAAATGAACGACTAGCAGACGACAACAAATCTGATGTTGATTCCGTGAACCATTCATGAGAAAACAAACTGAAGGAAGTTGCGAGCATAACGCAGTTGGGGACGTTGACGATATATATATACTCTTCAAAAAAAGAAACGCAAAAGGGTACAAATGGGTTATAACTCCGATTTTATGTTTCCTACCGGTTCATGCTTTGTGAATATAAGGTCATTGCATGTCCCAAACACATTCCCACGGTTACATTCGATAAAACGCAGCTACTGTAAAATAAAGTTTCAAAATGTGAATATTCGCAAAAACGCAGCCACGTGCAAACCATGTCACCACTGCACGTGCGTTGTCTGCACGTGCAACATGAACACCGACAGTATAAAAGTGCAGGGTGTTCGCTTGCCTGGCCTCTGTATCTGGCCGACAGTTGACATTCCAGGACATGCCACGTCTCAGTGAACCGCAGAGAAACAATGCCATCGGCCGACTAGACGCAGGCGAATCCAGAACGGCCGTTGCCAGGGCATTCCATGTGTCCCCAAGCACCATCTCCAGACTGTGGGACCGTTACCAGCAACATGGATCAACACGTGACCTCCCTAGATCCGGTCGACCACGGGTCACTACCCCCGGGCAGGACCGCTACATCCGGGTACGCCACCTTCGGGAACGATTGACTACTGCCACCTCCACAGCCGCAGCAATACCAGGTTTGCGCAGGATATCCGACCAGACCGTACGGAACCGCCTACGTGAGGTAGGAATTCGTGCCAGACGTCCAGTTCGAGGTGTCATCTTAACACCACAACACCGTCGACTCCGACTGCAGTGGTGCCAGATTCATCGACAATGGCCTCAACTGCGATGGAGACAGGTGTGGTTCAGTGACGAGTTCCGATTTCTGCTCCGACGTCATGATGGAAGATGTCGCGTGTATAGGCGTCGTGGTGAACGTTATGCGACAAACTGCGTGCAGGAAGTGGACAGATTCGGCGGGGGTAGTGTCATGGTGTGGGCAGCCATCTCACACACTGGCAGAACTGACCTGGTCCACGTGCAGGGCAACCTGAATGCACAGGGCTACATTGACCAGATCCTCCGGCCACACATCGTTCCAGTTATGGCCAACGCCAACGCAGTGTTCCAACATGACAACGCCAGGCCTCACACAGCACGTCTCACAACGGCTTTCCTACAGAACAACAACATTAATGTCCTTCCTTGGCCATCGATATCACCGGATTTGAACCCAATTGAGCATCTATGGGACGAGTTGGACCGACGCCTCCGACAGCGACAACCACAGCCCCAGACCCTGCCTGAGCTGGCAGCAGCCTTGCAGGCCGAGTGGGCCACCATCCCCCGGGACGTCATCCGTACTCTGGTTGCTTCAATGGGCAGGCGGTGCCAGGCAGTTGTCAACACACGCGGAGGCCACACCCGGTATTGACTCCAGATGACCTTGACCTTGGTGGTGTGTCCTATCACTTACTCACAATGGACTAGAGTGAATTGTGAACAATCCTGCAACATTTGGTAATTATCGGACTCACCATTCAATAATTAAATCAATTCTCCAAATCTTACGACAATGTGGTTTTGCGTTTCTTCTTTTGAAGAGTATATATATATATATATTTTTATGGGCTACTACAAACATTAGAACATTCACAAACACATTGTATATACAGACATTGATATTCTAAACCGGAAAATGTATTTAATTAACATACATATATATATGTAATTGGTATTACTGATAGTTCTGTTTCTTAAAAAAAAAATTCAAAACACATAACATACACATATATTTGCTAAGACAATCTTACTAAGCCATTCACAATTGTCAAAATTTTCACAAGCATATACACAAGCATATATGTATGTATGTGTATGTGTATGTGTATGTGTATGTGTATGTGCATGTATGTATTTTATTTTATTAAGGGTTTGGTGTTTTGTTGTTGTTCTTTTTGGGGGGAGGGGGAGGGATGCGCTACTGTGGACCATTCTTACACCAAAAAATGTACATTATCTATTTTCATAACAAAAGAAATGATGGCATTAATCCCCTTCCCTAGACCGGCCTCGGTGGCGTCGTGGCAGGCCATCGGTCTACAGGCTGGTAGGTACTGGGTTCGGATCCCAGTCGAGGCATGGGATTTTTAATCGAGATACCGACTCCAAACCCTGAGTGAGTGCTCCGCAAGGCTCAATGGGTAGGTGTAAACCACTTGCACCGACCAGTGATCCATAACTGGTTCAACAAAGGCCATGGTTTGTGCTATCCTGCCTGTGGGAAGCGCAAATAAAAGATCCCTTGCTGCCTGTCGTAAAAAGAGTAGCCTATGTGGCGACAGCGGGTTTCCTCTAAAAACAGTGTCAGAATGACCATATGTTTGACGTCCAATAGCCGATAAGATAAAAAAATCAATGTGCTCTAGCGGCGTCGTTAAATAAAACAAACTTTACTTTAATCCCCTTCCCCCTAACATACAGTTTGAAAACAGCCACTAAATGGCCACAAATATTCTTTTCTCACAGTGAATGGTTTGATGTTAATCTGTTGCATTTCACGGATTCACTACATGTACTTGTATGTTAATTTATATGTTTAAAGGCAGTTTATGATGACAGGAACAAATTGACATGTGACTGAGCCAGCTTTTTAGCATTAAAATGTGTGTGCAATTTGCAGACATTATTTGTAAAGAACTCCGCAAGACATGGACAAGTTTGTAATTTACTCACAAGGGTGGACTTGTTGTGTGTTTTGTCGCTTTGTTGTAAATGTCAGCAAACAAGTTCACTTGTTGTGTACAAGGTAAACTGTTTGGGTGGTCAGTTGCTCAGTGGTGGAGTGTGTGATTGAGCAACAGTTGTCTGTGCAGTGTCTTCACATCTCCGCAGGACAATCACACAGCTGGAAGACACCAGTCAAAACAAGAAAAGAACAGGAATATTTCTTTAACATCATATTAAACTATTTTAAACTATGGCTATTTGGTGTCTAATAGATAGTTTTTATCACATCATGTTAAACTATTTTAAACTATGGCTATTTGGTGTCTAATAGATGGTTATTATCACAATTGATTGCAGAGTATAATCTAGACAATTTTTTAAGGATCCCTTTTTGGTCAGTTGTGAAAAAATAACGTTTCAAGTAGAAAAAAGGGGATTCTCAAGAATATAACCAATACCAATACATTGATCAAATTTGTCTTCCAGTTTTATATATATCTTCATCATATAAAACATTAAAAACTACAAAAACAATTGTTTTATTTATTTTAATATTACTTCAGTATAAGTACATAAGTTTCTCAATGTCTAATTCCATTGGTATTCCTAATATTTAGTACAGGTGATGACATCAGTAAGTTTATTAAAGATGGGAGTGTTTGGGGGGGGGGGGGGGGTAAGAAATGTTGACTAATATATACATGTATTATGTATTGTTCAAAGTAGTTATCCCATGGTTGATGCAAATTAAATCAGTGGTGTATACACAAAGTTATAATTATTTAACACCTAAAACATTGTTATTATCAAACTTATCAAATGTCCCAGAGTTTGATGTCATTGTCATGATTATGTCACCGTTCAAAATGGTAATGTTTTATATGACAATTGTAGTCCACTTTAAACGTGTTTTTCTTGCATCCCACACCCTGCTATTTTTTATTGGACAAAAACATTAATTTGATTGATCCTGCAGTGAAGCTATATTAATGAAAATAGTCCTTTTTGGGTTGGCATTTGTTTATTCATAGGTAACGGACATTTTTTTAAAGTTTGCATTATTACCTGGTAATACTTCAATACATTTACATCGGGTCGCCATTATGTTATTGTAGATTCATTATGGGAGGGGGAGAGGGTCGTTAAAAATTGGGGTTAAAGCTAATGTCTGACTCTGCATTACGCTAATGCAAAATCTTGCGTTTTTAATACCCCTGTCCCTCGTGTAACGTTTTGTGACCGTGAGACCATTCCCACTCCTACAAATATATTACATAACACTTTTCAACATTTCCCCTCTTATGTGCCTGTCAAACGATTCAATGTCATGATGATTGCGAGATTTTCTTTTCATATTTTCGTTTGGGAGCTTTAGTAATGTTAAAACAAAATGGCCATGACTGGTTGCATTTTACTTTATGAATTAAAATTATGTTGCCCAACTGCAACTTCCTCCCAAAAATAAATGAAATAAAATAAATTATATGTCACACATCCCATAATTCCCCCTCTCCTGAGTGCACGTTGTGTAATTCTCGAATGGTGCCGTTATTCAATCGTAAATAATAAAGAAGTAACATACCGCTGTCAGTAAATGTTAATTTCGGACTGGATCAACTTCATTAAGTTTCAATATCTATAATAAGCAATCTAATAATCTCCCAGCAGAACTATTACATTGTAACCGTGTACAAACTTGCACACGCTGTTCACCACATGATGTGACCATTACTTCAAAGGGAGTAAGTAGCACATTTAAAAAAAAAAAAAAATTCACTTAATTTACAACTACTGTAGTAACGTTTTTTTTAAATTAGAAAAACCATATCAAAAATGATTAAAATAATAATAATTTTCTTTAAAAAATATTTTCGAACATATGTACACACCTTTTTACAAAATAAGATTGTCTGCTTAAAATAGCACAGCAAATAGTAGTGCCCAGCACACATAAAGCCAGTACTTTACTTTCTACATCCGTTCTGACTAAGCAAATATCTTATTGGACGTGTTGCAATAGATCCCAAATATGTGTTCACCAAATGGATGAATTAAAACAGAAAGTTGTATTCTTCTACCAAAAATGTATTATATCGGACAGTGTATTATATCGGAAAACTGCAGAGGATCGAAGCAGGATATATCTAATTTGCATATCAGGTCAGACTTGTTTGTCACGTGAATCTTAATCGATCGGCAAACTGAAACGAAACTTTTTCGATGTTAGTTTTAAATATACAATTAACTAAATTTGTAAACGAAATACTTACTGTACCGTCCTCCCAAGCAGAACTCTATTCTGCCAATAGCACATAGACATACGGTGCCCAGTCATGCATAACAAAGGGTGACGCCATCGCTGGGCATTGTGGAATCGACACCAAAATACAAGACAAAAAAATTGCTCACTGAGTGGGATATATGAAGGAGATTATGAGTTCCAAGTGACCATGATAGAGCAACTTTAGAATCTTAATTGAAAAACTGTTGGGTCGAAATTGGGAAAAGGTTTGGTATTGGATTGGGAATTTACTGGCCGCAAAATGTATGATAGATTATACCCTGGATTGGTAGAAAGGAAACCTACTGATACCACATAGGCTACTCCTATCAATGGGGACTAACCTGTGGCCATTTAAGGCAATGATCCTGCAACCCATTGCATCTCGGGCAAATATTCTACTACTTATGACCTCCATCCATCCCCATAAAAAAAGTCTTGAATTTTTTGTATATTCATGTTTAATTTGGAAACAAATTTCCTAAAGAATTACTCTATTAGGAAAAGTTCACAGATTTTTTAGCCATGTGCAAGGCTGGCCATATCCTAAAATTTTCATTTATCTGTAATAATTTCTTGAAGTGTCTTTCACATTTACAAGTATGAGTATGCAAGAAAAATTTATATATATTATGCAAAACCAAAATCCAGCCTGTGCTGGTGCGGTATGCAAATTTGTTCACGATTATACATGTATTGCCCATAATTAGTCCTTATTTAGTCATTTTGTTTTTTTCTTGTTTATGCATATGTTTTGTATCCAGTTCCGTATGTGGAATGTTTATATGCAATAAAGTGTTTATCTTTTATCTTTATCTTTCACTTGCCCACAAAAACATTAACCAGTCCCAAAACGTAAGCAGTTTAAATCAAAATTTAAACTGTACGTGTCAAACAATTTTACTTCATACAAAGCATTTGTAAGCCCTGTATTACTAAATATGTTTATTTCCCTTAATTTGTGAATGTAGTAAAAAAAACCCAAAAAACAAATTGCTATCGGAATGAAGGAAAATTGGATATGAGGTTATGATTTTTTTATTTTTTTATTTTAACCCTTTACTTTAAAATGATCATAGAAAATATGCTACTTTGAGTTAATGATTTCACAGTCAAAAACATTAATTACGTTTTGTTTGTTTGTTTGGTGGGGTTTTTTTTTGGGGGGAGGGGTCATAATGGACGAGTGTACCGAAGAGATGTATATTTTTTTAAATATTAAAAATAAAGTATAACTCTCTATTTTTCAGTATAAATTTTACATGTAGAATGCAGGACATTGCATTTTAGGACATTTAATTTTCAAAATTTTCAGGGGCAGTATACCCTCGGTTTTGACGCACTTGATGTGAATCCGACACACACTCAGTCAGAGACTGCTTAGAACCGTTACAAATTTTCCTACACATGCGCCTACTCATTGTTCTTTAACATTTAGTCAATTAAATATTAATTTGCAATACATTTAATACGTTCATATAATTGGGAAACAAATGCGAAAATGTGCAGATGGACAACCTAATTTTGAATTTGTAATACGAAACACTACTACCATAGTGAACAACCAACAGTGGTGGAAATTCCCTGACCTCGTTTTACGTCACACGTGAGTTGCACGAGCTCACATAGATAAAGCAAAAACTAACTTTACAAGGAGTCTACTTATCCATTTTAGTAACGTGCTGGATCGTAATGTTCTAACAGTTTTTTCTCGATTCTTCAACGTTCTTGGCCATTTACTTTACGGACACCATCATGGAATACCATGATTTATGAATAAAGGCCTAATTTCTTGAAGTTAAATGCCTTCAAATAGGACAGGGTTTATTCAAGGACATGGGCTTACTTTCGGTCAAATACGGTATTTGATATAATAATCATGAGAAACGAATGTATGATTTCATGATTTTACTAACACGCTACTGAAAACTATATTTCCGTGAAATCCAGGGGCCACACACACACACACACACACGTACACTGTACATAGGGGATGGATGGATATATGGATGGATGGATGGAGGGAGAGAGGGGTGCAGTTATAGTTTTCTTATTTACACACAACCAATCGAGACCTGTGAACAGTCTCACAGTCTTGGCAAAGCTTTGAAATGGACAATGCTTTTGCTGCAGACTATGCAAATGTATAAAAGGAATAAAGAGGCAGTTTGTGTTCGGAAATTTCGGTTGCCTGCTGGACGACTGAAATGTAAATTTCACTCGTCCGAGCAAATTTTTACTCGTCTGGGGCGAGCGAATGGGTACTTTTAGCCAGCCCTGATATGTATGTTAACATTGTCATTCATAGGATTCTATTTGGTATAGTACAACCGTTGGTTTGTGTTCATATTGATAAGATAATGCATACCTTTAATTCCTGTTGCCATTATTTCCTTTTTGTCTATCAAATGCATGTATGTATTGTAACAAGAACCCTAAATAGTGAAATTAGTGTCTTGGGTTTTTTATTTTATAAAATATAAGACTGGTTAGATGGAGAACATCTTGTTTTGTCATGTTGAAAAATCATGTGAAACACAATACACAATGCAATTTTAATTGTGTCATCTTTGAATAAGGTTAAGTGTGCAATGCTGGCAGGTTTTGGAATGTTGTGGTGGAGAAGGGTGACCAGATGACATCAGATGTTTCGCATTGAAAACCAGCTGGTGTAGTGGGGATGTACACAGTGGACTGGTCTAGGAAAAGAAGCTGACAATACCACACTTGTTGTAATATCTGGCTGCTTCTCCTGAAATGTTTTCAGAAGTGAATATGCTGGAAAATATGCCACATTTGTTTGTCCTTCTACTGGAAGTGAGAAGAATGTGTGTATGTGTGGCCTGAGGATGAACACTGAGAAATGCATTGAAGGACTTGCAGTGTTTGCATACACGTTTGACGTCTGCTCCACACAGACAGATGCAGCGAGGCATCTGTCAATCTTAACTCTAACATGGTCACATTATTATACATGTTATCTAGCTTATTAGTCTCCTGCCAGTACAACCAGCCAGTAATGTTATGGCCCTTCAACTTAGAAGATGCATCAATTTGTTTACCTGACTTGTTTTACCAATGCCTCAAGATATTTTGTGTATAGTTTCAACCATGTTTATGTTCACATTGCCAAGCATGGAATTCTATTTGGTATAGTACAACCTTGACTACTTTGGTTTGTGTGCATATTGATAATATAATACAGTAAAACCCTTCAAAACCGGACCCTCAATAAACCGGAATTCCCTCAAAACCGGACGTTTTACACGGTCCCGTGATTTGCGTATCTTTTAACACTAAAATTTACCCCTCTAAACCGGAAACTCCTCTAAACTGCACCGGATGAAATTATCTGGTCCCATTGTGTTCCTTTAATGCAATTTTTACCTCAGAAGACCGGACGGTCACAACAACGTCATTCATTACTACATTACTTATACTTTGAATACCCACTCAGCCGATAACGTGATTGTGTACGCATCTTTCAGTGTCACTGTTGTGCAGTTGACAAATACCAATTAAAGGATTAATTAACAGCTATGATGTTTAAATAACTGGAGGAAACACATGTACTCCCTTTATTCTGAGCTCGATTGTTACAAAGTTAGATTAACTTACATATTTGATTGAGCTCCTTTTCATAGCCTACATGTACTTAGAAAACTTGTCAACAGTGTTTCATTTTAGTATCTACTTTGGACATGTCGGAACGTCCAGCGAAATGCCGCCATGTTGTATTATCGCTTGATGATAAACTTAAAATAATTCGAAAGTTCAAAAGTGTTTTTTTGGCAGTTTTATTAGTTACTATATCAATACTGAAACTTCAGTAAACTGGATACCCCTCAAAACCGGACCTTTTTCTTGGTCCCATGGCTGTCCGGTTTTGAGGGGTTTCACTGTACATACCTTTAATTCCTGTTGCCATTATTTCCATTTTGTCTATCAAATGTGTGAACTGAAACAAGAACCCTAAATAGTGAAAAGTGTTATTGTTTTTTGTGTGTGCATATATATTACTAATATTACTGTTACAGATCAAGTTTCACTTTCATGGCAATTTACTCATTTTTATAAACTTATGACCTTTGAATTTACAAAATATGAAAAATTTGTTGGGCCCAGTAGGGAACATGTATTGTTTTAGCAGTACTCTCAGACTGCTTGTTTCATGTGCACTTGTTTATACCAAATACACTGTTAGTTTTAAAGTATATATTGATGAATGAATACATTTGATAAACAGTGAAACCCCTCCAAACCAGATAGCCATGGACCAAGTAAAAAGTATTGTTTTAAAAGTATCTGATTGACAGATTATGTTCCATACTGATAATTAAAAAGGGATAATTAAAAATTCCGAAAATGTTTAATATTATTATCATATGTTTCAATAAATATTTACGAATGGTGACCCGACTACGGTCCGAAATATATTCCACTAAATTAACATGTTAATATTGTTATCATCCATCATCAAACTATGGACACTGTATTCAAAGTAATGTGTTTTGCTCTCTCTCTATATCTATACCTGGTATCTGACAATATGAGAAGTAAATTTTCAAAAAAATTCTTTTCAAAAATCAACATTGGCAGTGTTTTTGCCCATACATTTATATGAATACAAGCTGAGAATTTTACTCATTTGGAGTAAAGTTTGTGCTGTGTTTCAATAAAAGTAGCAGGCACGTATGAACCAGACGGATAGTGGGAGGGCTGTGCCCCTTACTTGTGGTCCAAGACATTCACTTTGCTATACTCTACTATAGTGTATATCCCAAACACATAGTCTATAGTTGCTATTAGAAACATACTTATCTGCCCTTGATTTGCATGTACGCTAAGCAGCCCAAACATGCACAAAATTACTCCAGTGGCTTGCAACAAAGGCTCTTTGTACTATTGAATCGTGAAGTAGTCGTCGACTTGTTCTTTTATTTTTTGATGTTAATAAAGTTTCCTATTTCTATTATTGTTTGTCAGAGTGTGTGTAATCTCCTTCTTTTACAGAAAATGTACAATATGAGACATTGAGCAATTTTGGTATCGTGACCACAAAACCGCGGAGTTGTCATAACTTTGTTACGTGCACATGGCTGTAACCATCCAGTAGATAGTACAACTTTGTACTGTCACAGCTTATAACCATGCTCATTAAACCAGGCCCTGGTGTGCATCATCTGCTTGTACATGTATTTAACACTATTTGTACAATGATATGTTCTGTGGTCTGAAATCAACATTTTATAAATTTGTACGGAAAACGGGTAGCAGGCTGTCCAGCATTGACTATTGATCAACACCACTGATTTCACATCTTTTAATTGATTTACCCCTTTTATTATAATTTATTGACTGCAGCAATGGTTATAATAAAGTAAATTGAGAATCCAAGCAGTGACCAAACTACAATATAATTGAGCACACGGTTGGTAATTAAACATGATGTAACGCCCTATGGGTAGTGTCATGGGGTGTGGTACAAAACATTTGGAAGGATAGAGACCTGACAAAGTTATGATCAGGTTGATCGGCTTCTGTTTGTGTGTATGCTTGCATGTGTTAATCTTGTATTTGTTACTGAACAAACAAAATGGCCACAAATAATGTTGGTTTAAAATCATATTTCTACTAGGGAAAGTTGCACACCTATGATAAAAGTGTTTTTATTTTTTTAACTGTTTGCATGTGCATCACCATTTATATTTTTACACTCTTATTCTTATTGTTTTGCTCCTGATTGGCAATAAAATGGTCACATGTATGTTTCACAAATAGATCTGAACAACTGGGCCACTTTTTATTGTAGGAATAACCTAAAATCCATTTGTATGTTTCAGTGTTGAAAGTTGAACCTGTAAACTGAGACAGTTCTAATGGGTTTCCCATTTGGTGTGGTATTTAAGCTGCACACTTCCTATGATGTGTGGTACACCTCATGTTAGAAGTGTAAGATAATTATAACAAAAAACAAAGAGTCACTTGTCAAACAGAAGGCTGGCTGTAAGTTACTGATGTAAAACATGTAAATATATTTACATCTGTGTTAATTTACATGTTACACAGAAAAGGAAAGAAGTCTTTTAACAAAGTTGTCTAGGTGTAGGCCTACAGGTACAATACTTTAATTTTTGACAGAATATTTTTATTAGATTTGTATAAATGTACAGTTATGTACAGTTATTTTAAAATTAATTGTTATTATTGTAACGTGTTGTTTATAATAATGTGGCCAGTTTAAATTGAAGTATACGAAAAGGCATTGTGGCAGTTTGCCTCATTAAATTCAAGCTGTGTTAATTCTGTGAAATGATAAATGGTATATCAATAAACAAAATTAATGTTGTTACAGCTGAAAATGAGAATTGCGTTTCTTTTGGTGTTCGTACACATGGAAACTGACTAACTGTTTATTGCTTGTGCTCTATGACTAATTTTATCAAAAACTAAATACATTTTAAAGTTTTCATCTGAGACTAGGCAAGCTGAAGATCACGCTCCTGAAAACAGTTTGTTTTGTTTAATGGCACTACTAAAGCAGATTGATTGATTTTTATCCTGCAACCACTGATGCTATTGGCCGATTATGATGATTAACGCAAAGTTGGGGGTGGGCTTATTTACGAATAAGGGCCTAATTTCTTAAATGCTATCAAAACGGAGGGGGGCTTATTCAAAGACATGGGCTAATTTCCGGTCATATACGGTACTAACAGATTATGACTTTTAACGTAGCACATGTGACATCACATGTATAGCTACATTACAAAATCATTCATTTGACCATTTGAAGTAATAGCTTTACCCTTAATTTTTATGGACTGCAGAATAAAAATAATAACTAGTTAATAACGTAGGATATTGGCTTTATCCTGTGAAGATAAGAATGGGAAATTCCACACGGCTTGCCTACATCATTAACTAGTTATTCTCTATACCATTGGCTATTGAATGCCAAACGTTTGTTAATTCTGACATATAGACTTCGAGAGGAAACCCGCTACATTTTTCCATTAGTAGTAAAGGACCTTTTATATACACCATCCCACAGCACATACCACAGCCTTTGATATATACCAGTTGTGATGCACTGGCTGGAACGAGAAATGACCCATTGGGCCTACTGATGGGGACTGATCTCAGACCGACTGCACATTAAGTGAGCGCTTTACCACTGGGCTACTTGTATGTCCCACCCCCTCAGTCTCCTGAAAGTGTGCCAGGCAAGGAGTGACACACTGGGCTACTTGTATGTCCCACCCCCTCAGTCTACTGAAAGTGTGCCAGGCAAGGAGTGACACACTGGGCTACTTGTATGTCCCACCCCCTCAGTCTACTGAAAGTGTGCCAGGCAAGGAGTGACACACTGGCCTACTTGTATGTCCCACCCCCTCAGTCTACTGAAAGTGTGCCAGGCAAGGAATGACACACTCTGCTACTTGTATGTCCCACCCCCTCAGTCTCCTGAAAGTGTGCCAGGCAAGTAGTGACACACTGGGCTACTTGTATGTCCCACCCCCTCAGTCTCCTGAAAGTGTGCCAGGCAAGTAGTGACACACTGGGCTACTTGTATGTCCCACCCCCTCAGTCTCCTGAAAGTGTGCCAGGCAAGGAGTGACACACTGGGCTACTTGTATGTCCCACCCCCTCAGTCTCCTGAAAGTGTGCCAGGCAAGGAGTGACACACTGGGCTACTTGTATGTCCCACCCCCTCAGTCTCCTGAAAGTGTGCCAGGCAAGGAGTGACACACTGGGCTACTTGTATGTCCCATCCCCCTCAGTCTACTGAAAGTGTGCCAGGCAAGGAGTGACACACTGGGCTACTTGTATGTCCCACCCCCTCAGTCTACTGAAAGTGTGCCAGGCAAGGAATGACACACTGGGCTACTTGTATGTCCCACCCCCTCAGTCTCCTGAAAGTGTGCCAGGCAAGTAGTGACACACTGGGCTACTTGTATGTCCCACCCCCTCAGTCTACTGAAAGTGTGCCAGGCAAGGAGTGACACACTGGGCTACTTGTATGTCCCACCCCCTCAGTCTCCTGAAAGTGTGCCAGGCAAGTAGTGACACACTGGGCTACTTGTATGTCCCACCCCCCTCAGTCTACTGAAAGTGTGCCAGGCAAGTAGTGACACAAAGTTTGAAATAAAACTTATAAAAATTTCTATATTGTGAGGTGATCAGTTTGTCTCTCCTTTAGAAGACCTTCCAGGTGAATGTGAAGGGAATTGAGCAAGATCGAGTTAATGCTTGCCTTTCCTGGTGAAGACTATTTTCAGCAATGTACTGATATTAAACATTCCTTTTCTTGGTTTTCTAGTGTGTAGCATATACCAAAAAATGTCTCATCCCCCATTCACTCCAACCACCTAAAACATGTTTTATTAGTGATGGTAGGCCTAATTTCTTCAGCTGTCTTGTGGGTGAACTGTTCTTGCTGTATGCTCTTTTGTGACTGGTTCATATTCCGGTTATAAAAGCACCAGTCTTTTCACACCATGTGGAGGTAATTAGTACGTTTTACACAAAATCTTTTATCTAGTTTTGGCTAGGATTTCAGTTCCAGCTTATATTGGCAGGTCAGGCAGTGAAAAAATATCTAAATCATTCACAGTTTTCTGGAAAAATGCTTAGCCAAAACTTTCCCACACTTTTCTTGAAACATGTACATTTTGTAGTTTATTTTTGTGTTGCCTGTAAAAGAGACTGCCAGGTGTTAAAATTGTCTGATATTGATCTTCTCTTATAAAGACTTTATAATTTTGTAGATTTATTATTTTTATTATTATATACATATAGCTATTGAATGTACTATTTTAAAAATATTTTTTAGTAAAATTTTGTTATTTATCAGTGTCTATTTTTTAAATGTATTTATTTACCAGTTTACTCCTAGTTTATTGCCCTATATTTCAGTAGATAAACGATTCATTTAATTATGATTTATATTCACATAAAGTTCATGCATACTGTCCCAGGCAAACCTCAGCATTGTGACCAGGTTACAGAAATAACTTCTACAAGTTGGTATAGTGCAATTTGTCATATTTCCCGGGAGTTGAAACGGTATTGAAAATATGAATCCGACATCTACATTTTACCAGTGTTAAGTCTGATGTCCATTATAAAGACCACACGAGCAAATGAGTGTTGACAAAATGAACAACTATTAATTGCCTGGATGTGGAATTCTGTCCATGAGCAGTCTCCATTTTAACCCATTCTCATTTAGTACATGTCATATCTAGCTGTCCCAATGCGCTCCATAATTAATATATCAATATATACATATATATCGTATTTCCATACACACTGATATTTTGTTGTATTTTCTTAGACATTTTTTGTTGCTTCTATCTTAAAATATGCTAAGATGTTGTTAAACTACCATTTCTTTCCTTGCCTTTCCAATTGCTGTGTTTTATTACTAAACAGTATGTTGATGTGTCATTCAAAGTTGTTGGTTCTGGTTATTGTAAAAGATTAAGTTTGATGTCCATCATAAAGAACACACAAGCAAATGAGTGTTGATAAATTAATTGCCTGGATGTGGAATTCATATTCCATTTTAACTTGTCTCTGGGAGTGGGTTAATCATTTACTTAATCATTTAATGTATTCATTATATGTATTTATAATTTATTACGTTCATTAACTACACTATTGTCATGTTAAAAGATTTACTGTTGATATATGTATTTAGACTTATTGCCACCATACCACACTTACCAGTCACTACCATCAAGACTTATTTCACAATATTTGTATTTTACCATTCACAACTTCCCACTAAGACTAATCTCTCTTGTGGTCTGTAAGTAGTGACTTAGTATCTGTGTAATGTTAAGCATGCTGACCACTCAGTATCTCTGTAATGTGGGGCATGCTGGTTAAACCTGAAGGCAAATTTTCATTTGGCTGCTTCATGGGATATAACTGGGCTTATCCCAGTTTTTGTGGTCCTGTATTTCCAGTAAGAATTGGGCCTCTGGAGGAGTCCATTATGTAGGGGTGATGAGTTTTGTGTACTGGGCGATCAATACCAGTATTTAGATATGATTGCCCTGCACCGTGGAGCTTATAACTGTCAGGGCTGTAAAATTAGATGTATTTACTGTAATCAGTGTAAATAAAAGTGTATGTTATTGGAGTGAAGGGCCTGTGCACCAGCTGTCCTGGTTTATATACATGTATGTGCCTGCTGAACAGAGAACTACTTGAATTCACTACACAAATGTAAGGATTGTGTGCATTCCATCACAGATCCTTGTGAGGCATTCTCGTTGGAAATACTTTCTTGCGGTGTTGGAGAGCTCATTGCTATTGTGTTTTAATCTGTTTGGTGTGTGCGTGTTCTTACTACAGATTCTAGGTATTACTTAAGGGGCAGCTGCATAGTAAGCTGTAAATGACAGGTGAAAAAACTAGTATTTCTGAGATATGTCTGCAGGTATTTGATCCATGTCATCTTTGAGTGCACATCCTTGGATCACTGACTGGTGTACATGCGACTGTGTGGTTGTATTGTTGGAGAACAGCCTCGCTCAAGCAATTGTAGAGGAGGAAGTGTAAATATGTAATGAAGAAATAGGTATTTTTATATACTACATGTAGCTGAAGTGGTGGTATACATTTAAAAACTGAATTTGGAAATTACTGTGTTCTTAATATATATTATTGCTGCCATTTAAAAGTCCCCTGTCATATAGTAACAGCATGATATAGAAATAACAATTTGGATAATACAAGAAACCTTCCCTACAATTAAAAGTATATGTGTATGTAAGTTCAAATAATGTGTTACTGTAAGAAGCTGGGGTCCGTCATCTGATGCAGACATCACAGTTGTGACAGCCAGAAAGGAGGCCTTAAATTGCGCAGTAGTTCATACTAATACTGTTTACCACCAGCTTCTCATTGCTGCATGGGTAAGTTGCTCAATATTATTATAACTAATAATTCGTACAATATCCTTAACATAATTATCATTTTTTCTGATGATATTTTTTACCTTCCAATTTGTAAAATGTAATACATTTTTTAATTGAAGTACCATAACTCTAGTAATATTTATTTGATAATTTCTTGAAATACTGATTTGATTCTCATATTATTGAATTGCACCTTTGAATAAAATGCTATTTGTAACAGCATTGTTGCAGTTACATTATTACATGTTAATGAGTCTTAACTGTCCTTTACATTTTACTTTATTTGAGTACAAACCTCTAGTGTTATATTTTAAAAGCCATCATTGGGTTCTTCTTCCTGAGACTATCCAGTGTTCTTGAGAAATGCATTGTTTTATTCAAGGCATTAAGTTTTCAGTTGTATTGATTTTTGGTCTCAAACATTTTAGCCAGACAAGGAACTAAAATTCCCAAGATACATGCATCTATGAAGTGTTCTCTCTCTCTGCCTCTCAAAGCTTTTAACATTTATATGCTTAAAGATGACTTGATTTTCATCTCTGGAGAATATTGCATTTAGAATCTCACAGATAAAATAGAATGAGTCTTTACAGAAAATACAATGTACATAATGTACACTACACATACATGTAACAGTTGTTATACCGTCGCAAGCAACTGTATTGAGTAGACTTGGATCAAGTAATTTACAGTCTATATTATAGACATTAAATTACTTTAATTCTCATAAGGGTCTCAACTTTGAGGCAAATAAAATACTGACATACCTGTGTACATGAACATTGTTTCCATTGAAATTACATCACTTAAAAAATGTTTCCATTTCTTTCTTTCTTATAATGGGGTGTCATTAACATTCATTCATTCATTTATTCTGTCTTATTAATATCCACCATTCCCAATAGTATTTATACATCATACTCATGATACTGTAAGTGGTTTAAAGCTGCAGATCCTAGTTTCACCCATAAGAATGATTCAACACTAAGTTTTGTTAATCTGCAAACCTTTGGGTGAAGTTACAATATATAATAGATTTTTTTATTTCAGACGAGAGATCCATAGAACATATATAAACATCACATACAAAACTGATTACATAATATGCAGCAGCTTGTGCCAGCGATTTACACATATAGTGAAACAAGAGTTACACATTGAAATGGTGATCTACCCTTAAAAAGTAGACTAGGGCTCTTCTCCATATAACCCTTACTTTTCAGAGATAATGTGCTTTTAAAAATATGAAAGGATCAACCTTATTTTGCATCATGCAACATCAGTCACCCAACTTAACTGGCTGATTGACTGATACCATCTAAACGTTCAAAGAGTTGATCAACCAGCCTATATTGTGGGCAGACCAGTTGTGCATGTTTTTATTTTGTTTAGTCAAACTTGAATACCTTTATTTAATGATCTGCATTGCACAACATACAGTTTTCTGTTTATAATGGGCATATTCTTGTCGACACACTATAGATCAGAGACACAAATTCAGAGCTACCACACTGCAACCCTTTTACAAGGCATATAATGATAACATTAAATTGGAAAATGAGAAAGTTTAAAGTCCTAGCTCAGTAGCTGGTTCATCCACAACAAAAACCAGATGTTTCTATAATGCTCTTATATAGACTATGTAATTGGGCATTCATACTTGATGCTAAAACTGTTTGGATGATGGTGAATATTGCAGCTGTAAAGATGTGAAAACAGTAGAACTTGGTGTTCTTGTTGAAACATTTTCACACCCTTACAAAATGGGAACAACCAAACCATTTTCAATACAATTTTAAAGCACTCTTAGATGTGAGAGTAAACACTGCTTTTTACTGACTTGAGTGAAACGAAGAAAGGTTATCAAATTACAAAATTACAAACTTTAATTGGAAACTTCAGTTTGTTATCAAATTGTTTTTTAATTCACGAGTTTATAGTTTTGCATGTGGTCCTTTGGCTTCCAATATCAACTTCTTTGCCAAGATATGTATTATGATTTTACTGATAACCAATACAATTTCTAGAACAACACATGTATGTACTTTTATATGTACATGTTGGTTGATACCCATTTTATGTGTTTTGATCCCAGGATAAATAATTTATTACAATTATAGTCTTAGCATTTCAGTCTTTAATAAATGAGGATTCAGACGTGTGTGTGTGTGTGTGTGTGTGTGTGTGTGTGTGTGTGTGTGTGTGTGTGTGTGTGTGTGTGTGTGTGTCTTCCCAACATTTACTTGTCTTTTTTCTTTTTAGTGGTACCATAACTACAAGGAAGATTGTAAAAAAAAGTATTTTTTATTACTGATTTGACAATTTAAAAAAAATCAATAAAAAAATTATCTTTAAAATTTTCCGCCGTTGTTATGGTACTGTGAAAAAAGGAAAAAGACAAGTGCATATTGGAAAGACTGTCACTAACAAAATTCCAGTATGAATCGTCAATATCAAAAACTGACTCAAGGCTTACATTGAATTATAAATGCCATAGCTGCCAAAACCATCAGTGCAAATTACTTTGATAAATTCATTTATTGTTCAAAAGATAAATTTATTTGCAATCACTGTAGACCTTAAAAATATTAATGAACAAAGGTATTTTTCCAAGTAATTTAATATGTTTTAGCTGTTTTGTGTTAAAATTGGTGATATTGGTATAATTTAAGTACATGTAGTTGACAACATATTGTGATAGTGAAAACACAAGCTTATTTAAACTTTACTTTTGTTTGTATTTTGCATTAATAATATGTGTAGGATGTGGAAAAAAGTGAATGTAGCTTTAATTGGAATTCTGTACAACTGTTTCAGTTTAACAAGGTGTTGAAACGGCCATCATCACTAGCAGGAATAAATACCAAGAAGAGGTCAAATTGAATGCCTATCATATGAGTGTTCAGATGACTATAATACACATTTAATATTATATGTACATGGGTTAACGTTTACTTTTTTGTTTGACAGTATGCACTATAAATGAATTATATTTAAAAATGCACTGACTACTAAATATTTCACTGACAAGATGGTTCTGATTGACTGTATGGGACATGCTGCCTATTTCTTTGTAAAGTGGAAATGTTCTTTAGTATTTGAGGAATGTGTGGAGAATACAACAGTGCTGTCATGTTGATGCCGTCTTGTTGATGCCGTTACTGATTGCTTGGTTTGAGAATTCAGACAGCACTGCTTCCACTGGCGTTTCTTACTCATGTAAATTATTTTAACCCTGACACCAGTTATTGATGTATGTAGTGGGAACTGACATTCTGCTGCACAGGTTTATAGATTGCATGTACATGTAGTTCATGGGTATGGTGTGGCATTTAAATTGAAAATATTGCAGAGACTTCCTTTAAAAATACATGTATGTACATTTTTTAGAAAGAAAGAAGAAAAAGTATCGAGATGGGCTTCAATTAAAGCCGCACACCCTAGTTCCATCCAGCGAAAATAAATTATAATTTGGTTAATCTACAAACCTGTAACACACTTAGATCACGTTTTTATCAAATGGAGTGAAAAAGCAGGTTTTATATCGATAAATACCATGGGAATCCCCATGTCCCAATTGCTTGAAATAATTTTGAAAGTTAGTATTCTGATGTCACCGGTAGAAGCACAACAATGCCTACGTCACGACAAATTTCACAGACTAGGGGTGCGTTCGTTTCACCTCTCCTGGACATGTTCCAACTGTTCTGTCCTCGTTGTATCCCCTCTCCAGATATCGTAAGATTTAGCAAAATTATTGGTTTTAAGGGTTTGTAACGTTTTGTATTGAGATACAAGTTTACTTGTCTGAACTTTATTGTTACTGAAAATGTTCACGAACTGTGAAGAAAAATCTCACAAATGAAACACAACAAATCGGATGTTCATTGCGCGAACCGTGCACGAGAAAACAAATCGAACCAAAATGATAACGGTCGCGTGATATACCAACGTCTTTGACATTAAAAATAGATTGGACCTCACTTGTTTTAACGTTTTTTTCTCGACAACACGTTTTGTGAATAAATGCAAAAAATGCATTTCGTGGTTTTACAAACATCAGGATTACCAAAAAGCACTTCAGGTGAATGGAAATGTGTATTCTAAATAATAAAATGTAAGTAAAGTGCAATTTTATTTGTGAAACATGGGGTTTAATAGCGAAAAACAACGCCGTAATGGTTAACAAATAAATGTAACTATTTTGCAACTTCTCTGTTACTGTTATGCCTGTACATTAAAGTGAGAATTGAAATACTATGAAGCATTTGAATTACTGGTAACTCACCTGGTGTCATGAGCAGCTACAATATAGAGATTACCATATGAAATTCCTGTATAAACTTTTAAAAAATGAAAGTGAAAACAGTTATGTCAAAATGGTCACTATTAAAAGACATAGACAGAAGACAACAGAAGTGCTAGCCAAATGCTTTAACAATATCCATTGCACATTGTGTGCATTGTATTTTTCAAATTCATTGTTTAAATCAAGTTTGAATGTCCAGGGCGTTATAATATAGATCTAATTTTGGCAGTGAGGTCTTTTTAGAGTGTTATTTCAGGGTTCGAAACTTGCCAAAAAATATGGTGGCCCAAAAAATAATAATGCATGTTGACAAATTATGGTAAGTGAACCACGAGCAAGATTTTAATGTGGGATATAAATATTAATAGTGTCTCATGTGTTATAGCTCTAAAGAAGATATTATTTGGGCGACTAACACCATTATTTTTTAATATTTAAGTCGCCCAAACAGGACAGGACGTTTCGAGCCCTGTTATTTAATAACTGCTGAAAAAATTGATATGCGTATTCAGAAATGCATTTTAAATTATTTTAATCTAATTTCACTGGTTTTACTCAGAAATATTTTTAGGTCAGCATGTTTGTACTTAATTTTGGGCATGATTATTTTGGCTATACATATTTTGAGTCCAACATTTATCACCTTGATTTTGGTACAATCTAAAGCCCATACTTTAAACTTACAAAATGTTACATGTATGCAGCATGTTTTAAGACTTTATAATTTAATGCTTTGTTGTTTTTTACTGCCCAGCACAGTAAAATGGTGGCAATTTTGCTTTGATTTTTCCCTGATTAGAGGGCAACTCAAGAATTAATATATGACAACAAGAGCAACCTTAAAAACACATGTACCTCTGAGAAGTAATAGTTGTGGAGATGAGCTCTGGTCTATTTTTAAGGATATTTTTCCATTTAAACGTCACATAGTACTCTTGTATTACTCAATTGTAAATTATGTGTTACAGGTTTGTAGAGTCCCCAAACTTAGTATCTATCTCAACAGGCTGAAAATAGGGTCTGTGACTTCAAATTATATAGAAAAGCTGGGTAGGTTAAAAGGCCAATGTAATAATTATAGTTATTAAAGCATGTGGTGCTTTTGATATATTACAGTGATGGAGAAGTTGGGTGGTACATTAAATTGCCAGGCGTGCAATTGACATGCAAATTTAAAATTGATGCATGTGTTACCAAGAGTCCGAAATATTTCTTTTTTGTAGTAGGGTGTGTGTGTAGATGTGGTTGGGTGCGTGTTACCATATCCTGAAAAAGTGTTAATATTAGCTTACAATTTGTAAGTGTTAGAGAGTTGTGCATGTTCAATATCCCTTTACTGTTGGTGTTTAACATAATAATACAGCCAATTCTACATGTGCTATTAACAGCAGTGTAAAAAAATCTCCTTTATATGGTTGCCTACTGCAAAAAATCTTGATCTAGTTAATAAACTGTAGAAAGATGATTGTGGTATAAACAAAGAATTACACTGTGTCAGGACCATGCAGTCTTTGAGATTTCTCAATGCTGGATCCTCTTACAGAAATCTTCACTGCCTTAAAATTGCTTCTAGCTGATGTAGACACATTTACTTAGGGCATCTGTTGTTGGTGTGAATATTTGCATGTCATCATCACACAGGAACTTTTTCGCTCCAGATGTCTGTTAGTCATCTTGCCAGCTGTCCTCAGCTTGTTGTAAAAACATATGATGGAGAAATGCCAGGATCAAAGACTTTTCCTTCTGGAGAACTTGAATGAGAGTGAAAGGAACCAGAGAGCTGCCTCCCATAGTTGAGCTTATGTTTCCATCAGCAATGCAGTACATATGGTACAGGTGGAAAGCAAAGCATAGACTGTAACTGCCCTATTTTCTTTGTCATTCCACTGTCTGGAAAGCTCTGTTGCCGACTTTAAATTTGGTTTTCACATTTTGGCATATATCAGATGTGTTTTCATGAAATGTTTATGGTGTAAAACTAGTAAGTGTTGTCATTTATAATTGTCTTACATATACAGACCCCTTATAGAAATTATTTTCTTTACAAACCTTTATTGTTAGTACTGTGTAATTTAGTATTAAGAATCCTTGTTGAACATGAGCTGGCATGTTAACAATAAAAAGGGCCAATCTGCAAAAGTTACTGACTGTTAACACTGCTCTGGCTGTATCTTACTGATTTCAGTGCAGATTTATTACATTGTTTAGGAATGTGCTTAACATTGATATAAAAGATCCTTGCTGCTTTATCAATCGAAGTAGCCTATGTGGTGGCATCAGTTTTCCTGTCTTTCTCTCAACAGTGTTAATAGCGAGTGCCAGCATTACCTGTAACCACCAGCTCGCCAGAGGGCGTATTCACTGGAATGGAAAAAAATGGCTGCGCCTGTTATATATAATAGCCTTCACATTTAACAGTTTTATTAATTAAATATAATAATATACTTGTTGATATTAAGCAATAATGTGCTTTATATATCGTTGAATATGCATACCAGTCCTTTAAGAATTTGATAACTGCAAATTTGATGTAAATTAATCGAGGTTACGGCACTAGGTTTATTGACATTTAAGCAAACATACTAGGGTGACACTCCATAATTAATGTATGCATTCATAGTCTTCAGCAGCAACTACTGGCCTCGGTGGCGTCGTGGTAGGCCATCGGTCTACAGGCTGGTAGGTACTGGGTTCGGATCCCAGTCGAGGCATGGGATTTTTAATCCAGATACCGACTCCAAACCCTGAGTGAGTGCTCCGCAAGGCTCAATGGGTAGGTGTAAACCACTTGCACCGACCAGTGATCCATAACTGGTTCAACAAAGGCCATGGTTTGTGCTATCCTGCCTGTGGGAAGTGCAAATAAAAGATCCCTTGCTGCTAATCGGAAGAGTAGCCCATGTAGTGGCGACAGCGGGTTTCCTCAAAATCTGTGTGGTCCTTAACCATATGTCTGACGTCATATAACCGTAAATAACATGTGTTGAGTGTGTCGTTAAATAAAACATTTCTTTCTTTTTTCAATAGCAACTTTACATTGAAAGCTGTCCAGTGTTCAGAAAACAAAAAACGTTAAGCACTAGTTTATTTTTATGTAAAGATATCCAAAATGACATTCGAATTTGACATTATTTCCATTCAAAAAGACACCACATTACATATTCTTACGTCATTTGAATATTGGGTAATGGTTGACTGAAATTAAAGTTGCATATACAGTTTACAAAAACACATTGTATTAAGCTTGAGATTATATGATAAAGAGATTATTACCCTCATGTGTTTCGGTATCGTCAATATCATATATACCAGAGGCTCGCATAATACAATTTTTATTCCTAACATATGATATTGATGATACCGAAAAACACAAGGGTAATAACCTCCTCTCTCTCTCTCTCTCTCTCTCTCTCTCTCTCTCTGTGTGTGTGTATACACACACACACACACACACACACACACATGTATGCAGGCAACTTCAATGCAACTAACTTTAATTATTTCAAGTCTTGTTTTTATTGATAGAAATATGAAATTTAAAAAATAAAAATGGCATGATTTGTATACATGTGGAGATATACAGTGTGAACATTGTTGGGTTTGTTTCTTTTCCAGTTTGTACATGAATGATACAAACAAAAATGTTTAGTTAATGAGCCTTCGTATGAAATTTGCCTAAAGGGTACTACATTTACCTGTATATTTAGGTAACCATCTATCTTGTAGAGCTAATGTGCTAACTACATGTCCAGATTACATGATAATAAAGCAGATAGTTTAGACTGCTAATGACATTGTTTGGAATATGATGGTTCCAGGAGATTGATAACAATCTACACTGATAACAACCAAACCATTGTCCTGTGTTACAGATTAATACGAAAGGCTTAGTGCAGATCAATTAGGGTTCAAGTCAATCTCTGTCTCGTAAGGACATGCTGCCATATTTTTACTTCCTTCAATTGATTGCTTTGTGGTTCATTCTTCAGAGTTTCGATTTATTTATTCCGGCATTTTATATGCAGAAAATGGGTTGGTTGAGAAAGCCTCTGATTTGTGTCAGTGAACTTTGCAAGGAAGGAACTGACTGTTTTGAACACACCTATGTATTGTTTAGTAACTGTTAGGGATATGCAGCAAAATTTAAACATTTGTATTGTTTTTAAATGACACCACAAAAGCACATTGGTTGTCAAACATTTGATAATTCTGACATAGTCTTCAAACAAAATTTCTACTTTTTTTCTGTTAAAACAATCTTTTTTTATGCACTTCCCCACAGTCAATTTATGATTAAAAATATAAATATGTAGAGACATATGTATACCCTGCAATAATTTCTGTATTCCAAGTGTGTGGTCAGATACTCTAATATCTTGGCTGTGACTGCTTCTCTCAACTCTAACAGGGGTTCTAACATGTCCTGGACATCCTGGAATGTCCTTGAATTTTGTGATTTTAAAATCCAGGCCTGCAATGTCGTGGAAAAAGCATTAAATTTTATTGCGTCCTGGAAATTTAGGCCAAAAATTCTGTGGCACATCTTCACTTTGTTATCCTCATAACCTGTTTAACTTCAGACAACAATTTGTTATACAAACATCCATTGATTGAACATTTCATGTGTAAGAACCCTGTCTAAGCATTGTTGTGAAAAAAGAAGGGACTGATATTATTAAATGAGATTTAGTGTACAGATGTGATCCATAAAATATTATTAAATGATAAACTTCAACTTGTGAAGTCTTATTAATTATGTTTCTGTTAGAAGACTTCCTAAAATAAATGTAAATATGGTGTCGTTAAACAAAACACACTTGAAACATGTAACGTACTTGTGTTTTAAATGTTATACTTTGTTCTGAAATCGAGGTTGGTTAATTTTGCAACATGGGGTGCCCGAGAAATCACAGTTGCTAGATTAGCGGTTGATAAAAATATATATGTATTTTCTTTTTCTTTCTATATTTGGAAACTATCAATAAAACAAGTAAAATCTCTAGTCATCAATAAGGAATTATTACCGAATGGTGTCTTAATATCGGCTGTCGCATACATGTAGCTATGAGTGAAATAATAACTATGCACAATGGCCGATATCAAAACACTGACAAATATGCATTAGTTTGGTCATATTTTGATTAATTGATCACTTTTAATTTTGTAGACAATTTCAAAAACAAATTGGGAATTTTCTTTTATCATCCACTAATCGAGCACCTGTGAAAGTATTGAGTGAAATGGGTAGACCCTACAGCTTTGAGTTTAATTAAATTTTTGTTCACATTTGACGGTGCACATGAAATTTGTTTTTGCCTTCGCAATATATCTGGTCTTTTACATATTGTGTTTAGAAAATTGATATGACCGAAATTGCGCTAAAGCTAAATCATTAAATGTTCAATGTGGCATGTTAACAATGCGGGTTATGCATGACAATAGTCCACAGAAGTAGAATTTGGAACTACGCTTGCGCAGTAACAAGCCAAAGAGTTCGCTTTTCAAGGGAGTTAACCTATTTTTGGTCATCTCCTATGGAGACAGATCAAGTTTTAATATATGAAAATATGGTTTCCAGATGTGGGGGGTTTTCAGTGCCTGAAGATATTGAGATGAAATTTTTTATATAGCTTTATCATTTACCCAATTTTCACAGAGATATTGCCCTTGAACTTAGGAGATGTGAAATTGTTTATATAGCTTTATCATTTACCCAATTTTCACAGAGATATTGCCCTTGAACTTAGGAGATGTGAAATTGTTTATATAGCTTTATCATTTACCCAATTTTCACAGAGATATTGCCCTTGAACTTAGGAGATGTGAAATTGTTTTGGGCCCAGTAGGGGACATATATTGCTTTAATAGTACTCTCAGAATGCTGGTTAGTCCCCTACTGGCCCAACCGGAGGGGACTATAGGTTTCATCTCCGTTCTGTCGGTCGGTCGGTCGGTCGGTCCGTTGCATATATATACAGAACTTCACATACGTTGTTTTTGCTTCCTATTTATTGCACAAGTTTATTTGGCGCAAGAATATATACCACGAGACTGTGTAGCATTCGAGTGGTATGTTCTTTCACAAAATAAATGAGAACAATAAATAGGAAGCGGAAACAACATATGTGAAGTTCTGTATTTATTACATACCTTCTTTTATGTTTTACAAAAACAGTTTTTAATTTAACATCATAACAACACTGTTAAATCTAGATCAAAACTCCTTTCATGGATTTATGTTAAGAATCATACTCTGCGGCAGCCTTGTGTAATGGTTCAAATATGATGTGACATAATTTGTAAATCATATATGACGTCAGTAAATATAAGGCGCTAACTGCAGTAAATATAAAAAGGGAATTCCCCATTTAAAAGTTCCAGTCCAGATTGCACATATGTGTGATTACAAAATAAATTTATCACACGGTTTCAAATGTCTTTATCACTATAGAAAGATTGAATAGGTATGTACATGTAATAAATAGTTTTCCAGGTGGGTTTTTTTTAGAATGCCTTGAGATATTGAGCTGAAATTTTGTGTATAGATTTTAAAATTTATCATGTATTGTTACAGATCAACTTTTACTTTACTGGCAATTTACCCATTTTTGACGGAGCAATGTGAAAATTGTTTTCCCGGACTTCTTTTTTAGAATGCCTTGAGATATTGAACTAAATTTTTTTTATAGCTTTATCATCTACTGTTACAGATGAAGTTTAACTTTCATGGCAATTTACCCATTTTTGACAGTTATGGCACTTGAACTTAGGAGACCGGCCTCGGTGGCGTCGTGGCAGGCCATCGGTCTACAGGCTGGTAGGTACTGGGTTCGGATCCCAGTCGAGGCATGGGATTTTTAATCGAGATACCGACTCCAAACCCTGAGTGAGTGCTCCGCAAGGCTCAATGGGTAGGTGTAAACCACTTGCACCGACCAGTGATCCATAACTGGTTCAACAAAGGCCATGGTTTGTGCTATCCTGCCTGTGGGAAGCGCAAATAAAAGATCCCTTGCTGCCTGTCGAAAAAAGAGTAGCCTATGTGGCGACAGCGGGTTTCCTCTTCAAAACAGTGTCAAAATTACCATATGTTTGACGTCCAATAGCCGATGATAAGATAAAAAATCAATGTGCTCTAGTGGCGTCATTAAATAAAACAAACTTTACTTTTTGTTTTGCAATACCTGAAATTATTGAGGTGAAATTTTGTATATAGCTTTATCATGTACTGTTACTGATCAAGTTTAACTTTCATGGTGATTTACCCACTTTTCACAGATATTTGGCCCTTGAATTTAGGAGATACAAAAAATTGTTGTTTCACAGGTGTATTGCTTTAACAGTACTCTGAAAATACTTGTTATATAGATCTGTGATGTCAAAGAGTGAATATGGTATGTTTATGTTATAGGCCTAGTGCTTCCTATACCCACTATAAATACATGTATAGATGTTTAAATGTGTTATCAAATATATGGATTACTATGAGGTTGAGTATGCATCTTTTCAATAAAGGATGCTCAGTAAAAGTTAGTTTCTTGATTTTATGGATCCCTTACTGTTTTATCAGTATGAGTAAATTATTTGGTGGTAGCGGGTTTGATCTCTTTCTTGTTATTAAATAGCCATATTTTAGACGCCAATAGCTATATAGGTTAAAATGTGCAGAGCTGTTGTCAAACAAATTGTCCTTTTCTTGGTGCTTTTATGACATAACCACTGTGCTATTGAAGTGTTGTGGTCCAGTCCTGTTCACAAGATGGGTTCATTATTTTTCTACAGGGGATATAAGATTGATTTATTAAATAGGGAGTACAAATTTGAATTCATTATATATATCTGTGTGTACAAATATATAAAAACTATTCACTCTTTCAAGGTGCAAATAATTCTTCATAACTAAAAGTGACTTGTTTATTCTTGGGTATTTATTTTCTTATACAAAATACTCACCACCTCTGTACACAATGGGTCAGTCTTCCATTGTCACAGACAGGTATCAGTGCGATTGTTCATACCTCTGCTCTGAATGGACCAGTCTAATTGATTTAAGACTAGATAGTGCCACTTTGCTTTGAGGTATGTTAGGTTGTGATTGTTCAGGTAATGTGACAGTCTCACCTCTGGCTCACCCCAGCTATCTGCTCACCTGTATGGATATTGGACTGGATATTAATCAAAGTAGAAGAAAGTAGATTGTCTCTATAAACTTTATACACACAATGTCTTCATTTGGTGTTTCAGTTAAGAGAAAACATTTGTTTTGGCTATAATTAAGGCATGACTAATTGACATTAGGCTTGCAAGTGTCAGCTGGCAGGCGTATAAGCATGTACACTTGTTCTTGTTAAACCTGTGTCTCTTAAGGACCGTGAGCTTTGCATTGTTGTGTTTGATTCCTATCACTGTATCACATTTAGTTATATATAAAGTGGTCACAGTGACTCAGTTTAGTATTTTTTAGTCCTGTAGTAAAAGAAAAGAAAACGCTTAAAACTTTTACTTGTACATTGTTTGATTCATCTAAAGTTTGCTTGATTTATATCTAGCAGTCTCTAAATGTTATGAAAAGTGTTCTGTCTAGCTGACTTAAAATATCACCTGCATTGGCAAAGAAGGAATTTAGTGTGAACTGTCACTTTGAGGTACATATGTACAGGCTGTGAGTGTAAGTTCATCTTGTGGGAGGTGCCCATGTTTTGCTTACAGCAGAAGCTTGACATCTCTGGAGTCTGTGAGTGCCCAGTACGTACCTGGCTTTGTGTGGAGTAGCACACTACTAACAGGCTTTGTATGTGCCCGTGAAACCTGGTGTCCTGTCAAAACTGATGTGTGTGCATCACCAACTCCTGTTAGTTGTGTGGTCATCTGTGCTAGTGGAACAAGATGTTCATCTTTGTTGTGGGTCAGTCCCTGTACACTCAGAGTGTGATTTACCCCCATGCTGAGGATTCCATTGAAAGGACGCCACCACAAGATAGTGCATGTGCAGAGTCACACATGACCACAGATGGTGGTCACTGTGATGGTGGTCACTGTAGATTAGAAAACAGGTTGTAACTTAGTATTGTGTTAATTAAAGTTTGAAAGATTTCTCTCTTTCATTCATGTAATATGTTTTTACTTTGACAGATTTTATATTTTTCATTAAATATATTATAGTGAATTTATACTAAACATATAACTAAATTTATATAATTTAACAGTACAAGTAATTAGTTTGAAAGCATTTTAGCAAGATACATGTTTGGTCTTTAATATAATTGATGAAAAGTCATATTTGCCACAATGCTATAAATGTTAGTTTTCATTTCTGTATACTTTTCTTGTGACCCAGAGCTCTATTTAATATATTAACCAAGCATGCATCGTTAATACATGATTCACATTGTTAATTTTGTTTTACCCAGCATGTGCAACATCATACTGCCTATATGTACATTTCTAATTCTAGTGGTAAAATATATGGACAAATGATGCAGGATTGACCAAGTATTAAAATAGTTTTCAAAGTATTTGTATTTTGTGATGGAGTTGGCCCAGGCATATATATATATAGTACATGTGCTAGGCTTTGTTAGTAAATGTATATGTATATCCTAGCAATGTCAGCTGAAATGAATAAAAAGATGACTTGATAATTGTCACAGATGCATGTTCTCAAAATGCAAAGCACAAACAAAATGTGTCGAGTATACACAATATATATGCAAAACTGAAGTACAGATGGCTTGGCTTTTTGCCAGAGAAAAATATAGTTGAAAGCATTAAGTAAAACAGGACAGGATTCTGAATATTGTGTATACCAAACAAAATGTAGTCATTTGCAATTATCAAACTTTCACAAGTACACAAAGCATACTAGTATTACAATGTCATGTTGTTGCTTTTTCTTTTCTTTTTAGTATACACCCATTCTAAAAATGAACACACATTTGTTTTTGATTTTGCAATTACTTAGTAATATTACATTTATTAATATTTGTTTTGTTTTGTTTTAAAAGTATAGACTGTCAGTTGAATGGTCAGTCCCAAAACCACTGTCACTTACAGACTGTTGTAGATATGGACATGTTTGTAAAATAAATTAGATGTTGCAGTTATGTCTGAAGTAAAATATTAATTGTACTAAGTTTCACAAGTATCAAGGCATTTGTACCACTGAGTATTTGAGTAAAACATAAGTGAGGAAAACCTGTTTAAGAAGGTACTATAAGCAAGAGCACAACGATTAAATGAATTGGTGTGTACAGGTAAGACAATACGTCATGTGTTGCATGATGTCTAGATTGATGGACTACCCAGTAATTATTAACTTGCCATCAATCTTACGAGTTACATGAAAAGGTCAACTTTAATTGAGCACATCTGCAATGAACATTCCACAAGATGAATACGGCCGAGTAAACACTACCTGTTCGACACTGTAGAATGTTAATCATGTTACGGTCAATGCCTCATACACCTCACTTGCTAAATGCACATCAAATGCATTATAAGTATCATAAGAGTCTTGCATACTGAAACATGTCTACAGCATGTTAAAATCTGTAAGATGTCTAAGTTAATTAATGTCTGAAAAAGAAAAAAAAGAAAAAACCCTGCATAGCAGTGTTCAACCCCAACTCCTCTACTGGTGATGTGTAATTAACCAAAATAACAGTTATGTTTTTGCTAACCATAAGTCAGCAGTGATTCAAAATTACACCTTTTTTAAAAATGTTTATAGCCACATGTACTTGAATACAAAGCATGTCAGTTTTATATCTTGGTATTGTTATATATACATCTAAAGAGCTGCCAGTAACAGTAATGAGTAATATTATGTCTGCTGATCTAAATGCTTGAAATAACAGTAATTGTTACATACAATATATAAGTATGTACTAGACATATATTCATATACATGGACATGGATATCATCAGACAAGTACTTTACTTCATATTATGCAGAATAACAATCCTCAAAAGTCCATGTTTTATTTCACATAGAATTAATTGAGGTTAACACAATTTGCAATCAGGATCAGGAAAGTGAATAACGTGCCAAGTTTTATTAATTGCACAATGTTGTGTATTGTACTAGTTCAGTTGAAGATGACAGACCTGCTTTGAAAGTTTTACAAGAGAATTACATAACTCTGACCCATGGAGTCAAAAGAAGAGTGTTATTTTGTAAAGTACTGTTTGTTGCCGGTGATAGTTAATTAACAGTTATTTGATTGTGTGTGGGTGTAGTTATATTACGACTGCACTGTTCTTCTTCCTGTGACTCATTAGGCCTCTTGTTTTTCAGTTTCGGTAAACGGATGCAAGGATGTGCCCGGCGCACCAGCGAGTGCCTCACATTGGAGCCATCCGACATGATCGCAGTAAGTCAACTGTGTTTTCTTTATCATAGTTTCAACTACATTTTCAAACACTGGAGCCATCCGACATGATCGCAGTAAGTGAACTGTCTTTTCTTTATCATAATTTCAACTACATTTTCAAACACATTGGAGCCATCCGACATGATCGCAGTAAGTGAACTGTCTTTTCTTTATCATAGTTTCAACTACATTTTCAAACACATTAGAGCCATCCGACATGATCGCAGTAAGTGAACTGTATTTTCTTTATCATAGTTTCAACTACATTTTCAAACACATTGGAGCCATCCGACATGATTGCAGTAAGTGAACTCTGTTTTCTTTATCATAGTTTTAACTACATTTTCAAACACATTGGGGCTATCTGACAAGATCGCAGTAAGCGAACTGTATTTTCTTTATCATAGTTTCAACTACATTTTCAAACACATTGGAGCCATGCGACATGATCACATTGTATTTTCTACATTTGCATGCAAAACTCAGTTAAATTAACTAAGAAAAAAACATGCTAGTTTCACTGGCTTCCTATAATGATGCATGCAGTTCTTATTACTACTGAACAATAACTCATTAAATAATTCCAAACTTGGATGTGCAATTTTTAAAAGACTTGGATCAGGCAAGAGCAGGAAATTGTACTGTGATGAATGAAATATTTAGGAAGTTGGGGAGCGAGGTTTTCAGGTGATGCTCCTCCTGAAAATACATTTAACTTGGAACAGGGGGGTTTGGACCCCAATCTCCCACCGCACATGCGCCTTTGGATTTAAATGAAATGGATAACAAAAGAATAACCAGGTCACATATAATTACAAATTACTTTCTGCCATTTGTATTATTAGACATTTGTTAATTTTGCAAGTTATGCCCTTCCCCCCTTATTAAATTGTTGATCAAAATGGAACAACTGTGAACTAATAAAAACTGGAAAAAAAGTTGTCAAAGAATGAAAAAACATGGATATGTTTAGTACAGTTTCATCAGATTTGCATCATGACATATTAAGTGGTTTATGGTAATATGAAGATAAAAGATATTTGTTTGTGATTTATTATTACTGAATTGTCCGAGTAATTTGATGAATAACACTGCCACACAATGACATGATCCATGTTTCCTCCATGTAGAACTCACGTCCGCCTGCTTCCTGTCCCACTTACTGTGGCCTATTTTAACTCCAGCTTTCCATCCCAGGAGGCCTCACAGTGTAGTTAAAATCTCTATATTGCTGTCTTTATTTGCAATTAAAATAGCACTTTTCTTCTTAAAAAGATCCATTTTTTACAGTAATTATAGTACAAGGTAAGTAAAGATTAATGTCATTCATGCATTGTTTTTATATGTTGCCAAGAACTGTACTAATGGAAACTTAAATTGACTGAAGATGAATGTGATGTCTATATACTGATCAAATCAATGATGTACTGAATGCTGCTTTTACATGACACTTATAATATTTTATTTGAACACAATAATTTTACCCGGACATTAGTTATTTAACACATGTTTTAAACCTCAGGATATTGAAACTGTTGTATCACAAATTTTTACATGGAACTGCAGATATAATCATTTAGTTATGTGTGGCATATATCTTCTCCGATTTGTCATTTCTTTTGTTGAAATTATTTATCATTCTTGTATTTAAAGCTATGAAAATATATGAAAAAGGTGTCTGTGAGATCCAACTTTTATCAGCAAATTATCTTTGCCATTGTTTAATAATGAATGGATGTAGTATTTAATATGAACACATGACTATTGTGCTAAATCTGATTGGTGAGAGAGTAATGTGTTTTAAAACTGATTTTATCCATGGTATTAGAAAAATTTATTTTATAAACTAGACAGTCATTGCCATTTTGTTAAGCATCCATTTTAAAATATACCAATGTATGCATTCAAGAGTAGTGTGTTGGTTTTCTCCTGTGGGCCTTTTTTTTTTTTTTAATTCTTTCTTTTTCTTTTTCATTGGCAAAGGTACAATTTACAAAACATAAATGACAAAATACAAGAAAAAAGAACAACACACTATACACATGGCACATAATTAAATACAAACAGTAATTGAAAGAAAGAAAGAAAGAAATGTTTTATTTAACAACACACTCAACACATTTTATTTACGGTTATATGGAGTTAAGGACCACATAGATATTGAGAGAGGAAACCTACTGTCGCCACTTCATGGGCTACTTTTTTCGATTAGCAGCAAGGGATCTTTTATATGCACCATCCCACAACAGTAATTAAAAAAAAAAAAAAAAATATGTACAGCTGATGTTTCAGGGAGGTATAACATGTATTTAAACACATGGGCTATTTCACAGCAGATCTCCTATTTACTTGTTTTATATATATATATTTACAATATTTATTCACTGGCTTCTAATATTGCAACAAATAGGCACCATTTTTTAATATGGTTGTCCCGTTGCAAATTTATTTGTGATATTATTTTTTCTGTCATATAATAATCCTTAACCATGACTAGAAGACTAGGAAACGATACTGAGATATTTGCTACACAAGCATTATATATCTATTGTTTTGTTATTAAAATTAAATGATTAAGTATTTTTGGTCCTGTTTGTATACCAAATATTATCTTTCTATCATTTATAATTGTACGGCATCCAGTGACATAAAAAATCCAAGATTCCAAATTTTGCCACAAAAAAGTCACTTTTGAACATTTTACAAAAAGATGCATTATCATTTCCTCGTCCTTATTACAGAAAGTACAAAGTGCATCGTCCCGAATCCCTATCCTACATAGAAAGCTATTGGTTGCTATTATTCTATTACAAATTTTATATTGAAAATCTATAAGTGCGATTTGTTCAGTACATAATCTGGGTGTTAAATATACCTTTTTCCTTATTAACGGGGAGTTATCATTGTTTATTATCGCAGGCCACCGGATTTGTGCTGTTGGCATTTCTACATTCATAGAAACTATATTACACCACATCCCTTATTAATTTTTGTCATTAAAAACATATGTTGGACACAAAGTATTATATTAATTTATCTGTCCTTGTAATTGTTGGACAATGCCTTTCCAATTTTCTACGATACTATACCTAAATGACCTTTTCGTAATCTAAAAAGCTTCATCCTATGTTATATTTTTGTTTTAACTCTGTGAAAGGAATGATGTTTTCTGATAAAAGATCTCTGATATGTGTTATACTGTTACTATACCAATTGCGAATAAATAATGACCTGTTTTTAAAATGTGTGTTGTACCATATCGGCTCATTTACTATTTTGTCACAAGTTTCAATTTCTGTTTTTAGCACAAGATCTTTCCATGCATTCAATACATCATTCCAAAAAGGATTTTTAAACTTTTTATTTAAATATTCACCAACATTATCCATATATTTATTTAAAAACCATTTCCATTTGTAGTCTGATTGAAAGTAGTGTCTTAACCATGAAACTTTTAGAGCTTTGATAAAAGTTAATGTTTCAATAATTTTTAACCCACCCTCAGTATAATTTTGTGTAATAACTGAGTGTTTAATTCTATCTGGACCACCTTTCCATATAAATGAGAAAATCATTCTATTTATTTTTAACATATATTCATTAGATGGATTTGGTAGACTGGTGACAATATGAGTTAGTTTTGACATACTAGCTAATGTTTTTACCACCGTTATCCTACCACATATAGTTTTGCATCTGCCACGCCACGAATTAAAAAAATTTCTCTCTATTTTTACTAGTTTTTCATCCAAATTCAGTGTCCAAATATTATCTAGTTGTTTATTAAGTGTTACACATAGAACCTCAAAATTGTTTTCACACCAATCAAGACTAGCTGTTTGCACATTTCCGTCATGGTATTTGCAAGGGGACCTAATCCAATACTTTTTGTTTTTTCTTTATTTATTTTCAGTCCCGATATGTCCCTAAAAATATCTAAAGTACGAATTGCATTTCTAAGAGAGAAATGAGATCCATCTAAATACAATTGACTATCATCAGCAAATTGTCCAGTTTTATATTTTATATCCTGTGGGCCTTTGTATCACATCTCATTTCACTAATAACAGTATTTGTGATGCAAATAAAACATTTTGGAATGCAGTGAACATGTTATTTAATTCAGTAAATCATAAAAGATTAGCATTCTTAAAATTTAGCGAAATCTAAATAAGTGACATATTAGCACCGTAACAAACAACTAAAAGTTAGTAGAAAATTGCAGTAATGTGCATGCTAACCAATTATTGTTGTGTACTATTCATTTTGTTTAATCAGTAGCATGCAACTATTGCTGTGTGTTAGTTAATCAGACAAAACAACCCCACTAACGTTTTTCGAAACAGTCTATTTTAAAACTTGTTAAGTTTAGCATCATGAAATATTAACATCTCTTATTCTGGCTAATTGTTTTTAATTTCCAGTACCATTTTATATCTTGATTAACTTAATACCCTGTACCAGAATTTATGTTACAATTAAATCATGTTAATGTGATAGTTTGTGAATGTTTTGTCATTAGAAACTAGTCATGGAGCTGCCATAAAGAGCACTTGAGAGATGGCACTGTTTGAGTGAGACAGTATTTCAGACTGGATTTACCAGCCTACTGCTGTGCACAATATTGCACATGAACCGTCATTCTGTTCATGTGTTGGTTATGTGGTGAACCGTTACATTATAAAATTAAAACTTATAAACTTCAAGATCATCAGAATTTTATTCATTATGCAAATATAATTTGTGTAAACAAACAGTGGGTAGATGAAAATCACATGAGCCCTATTTTGGTTACCTACAAGTTTGAAATATTGTCCACTGTATTGTACATGCAGACTTGGCTACACATTTTTGAAGCTATCTTAGCACTACAATATCGTAAAAGCATTGTAGGCTTTGATGTCACAATGGTTTTACCATATAGTAATGCTAAGATAACTTTGAAAATATGGGTTGTGCTTGTTATTTCTCTGGGGGACTGGCAGTACACGTGACCTGATGAATGGTGAGGACAGCAGAGCTGTTGTTGCTTGTTAATGATTATCATAAGTACTTCCATACTATCATGCTGAACCCACTTTGTCCTTGTTCATAATACTGTTTAACAGTCGGTGTACGCAGCACTCGAAAGCTAATGTCACTAATTTGTTAAATACACGCTTGGCTACACACTTTAAAGATATATGTAGCTAGAGATTTATTATTGTGTACACATTTCAAAGTGACTGGCTAAATCTATTTACTGTTTATTATCAGAAGATAAGCTGTAAACCGTAAACAAATTCAAAATGTTGGACTTTAACTAATATCCACCTGCATGTCACCTGCCACTGTTTCATTAATAATTTCTATTCTCTCCATGTTATACATTTTCAAACATCCATACATGTAACATGAAATGATGTGATGAGATGATTGTTTTTTTGTCACAGATTGACTACCCTGATATCCAGGTGATGAAATCGGGGCCACGTCTTCCTTGCTCTCGTGGAAACCTTGAACGTCTGCTTGCACTTGACACTCAACAAGATATTTGTATTCGTAGAATGAACTCGGACAGTATCATTGACCAGGTATGTCACATTCAAAACATCAAAGACAAAGTAATGCTTGCAGGTATGTCACATACTAAGGTCGACGACAGTCACTTTTCACACCCTGGTTTTGGCTTTGTATACAGTAAATAAAACCCATCCAACAGAAATGTTTTAATATGATCAATATATTTGACAAATTAAGGTACTTTTTATTTCTGTCATCCTTTAAAACATAAACTTAATATTTTTTCCAGAATTACAAAAAAATAAAAATAATACTGACCTACATGTATAAACAGCATTGTCTGCTTGTTATAAAATTTTGACAGGAGTCAAGGTTAGTAGACCAGTTTTTATTTTAATGTGGCGAAGCATTGTAATATTAAATATATCTGATTTTGAATTTGAATGATGTCAGTATTCCATTGACGTCATCTCCTTACAATAACCATAAACTGGGTACATAACGTTTCCATTTTACGAATTTTGGGAAAATCACATTGCAGAATTGTTAATGAAATTTTTTTGTTTGACCATTACTAATGCACCTGAATGTCTTTGAAGAATATCTTATGATTAAAAAATTGTACCTTTTACGAAATATGGATTTCAAGTGAAATTACAGTAAGATATGCTATATTTATTGTATACGAAGCCAAAACAAGGGTGCGAAAAGTTACCTTAATTATCTGTCTTACATAAAACAAAAATATTGGATTCCTTTTTGTAGATAAGCATGTTTTTAATTGACTATCTTGACCATAACAGAGTATAAGGGAACTTGTAACTCACATTTTAAACTACAGCTGTTTGCTGACTAACATATTGTTATTATGATACTAGTACTTAGTCAAGATAATGAGAAAGAAAAAAATAGTCATCAGACTTCTACATATGGTGTAATTTAATACATATATTAGTTTGGTTAATTCATTGTTCGGCTTATAACCACTTTTGTGTTCTTCTGTTTAGCGGTCATCAGATATACCTGGACTGCCACCTTTATACCATGGTGACCAGTACATTCGAAATGAGCAGTTGTTCAAACGCTGTTCCCGTGCTAGTGACACATCCAGTGCCTATTCTGGATCGGACATGATGCAGTCCTCGATTGATGACCAAGATGTGGCTGACATGGATTACACTGGTCTGGTGGAGAGTTTTGTTGACTCTGATGAAGAGGAAGGTTATGCTGAATCCACCGAGGTAATTTGACCCATCTTAAATGACAACATCAAAGAGGAAGAAAAATAAAACCATCAAAAGACATAATTGTTTGTCTTCTAAAGTCAGGAATTTATACTGAATTTAACAGAATGCACATTCGAGACATGTACATCATGATAAAAAACATTTTTGCTTCTAAGAAATTTCTTTTAATACTAATCCTTCTTGTTATGTTTTTATGATGGGTTTCACAGAGTTGATCTTTAAAGCCATATTTCCCTGAAATGATTTCCTTCAAGACTACATTTGTACCATGATTGCTTTCAGTTGGTTATTATGTATTAGAAGCTTTATTTGTTTTCACTTCTTTGTCCATATCAAATTTCATAAAATGGATACTGAGCGGTGTCCTCCCATAAGACAGACGTCCCATAACGCAGACGCGTTAAAACAACACAAGACCCATTACTAATTACCTGCCGTTTACCTTGAATAATACATGTAGTAAATAATGGAATAGTCGGATACAATTAAATACAAAACACATAACAAAATTACTGAGCAGTCTTAGGAGAGAATACTTGAATAAAAATGTACAGAATGCAGGTTTTATACAGATTTGAAAAGTGCTTGAATTTGATTGGTCTTTATGAAAAGACCTTGAATTTGTTAAAACACTTGAAAAGTGCTTGAATTTGACAAAATCATCTTGAAAAATGCTTGAATTGCATATTTCCATTGATAAATATTAAAATTTATCTTCCTCAAGTTAATTTTCTCGTAATTCCAAAATTTGTAAGCTGGTATTATTAACAGTTTTTACTTGTCAGTGTTATTTTATCAATGATATTGTAAATTGGTTAATTTTACAGAAAAAAGTACTTAAAAAGTGCTAAAATTTTGCCATGTAAATTGTGTATGAACCCAGAAATGGTATTTCTCACCGACAAAATAAAGTTTTTATTAAGTTCATTTAATGCAGGTATACTTCTTTATAACAGTGAGTTCTTTTAATTATTTTACTCAAATAATATATGTAGATTGTGTGATACTAGCCTAGATTGCTATTTAATATTTCATTTTATACCATCTGATTTAAAGAAGAAAAAAGGTCACATTTAAAGACTTTCTTTGAATGCAGTGTTTATTGCAAGGTGGACTTGTTAATGTGACTGATGAGATGTCTGTAATATTTACCTATTTAATACCTAGCATGAAAGAAACTGATGATCAGTCATTTGATGAAATGAATTAAGCATGTAGTCACTGAACACCATTATCTGGAACATCTCTATATCTATTATCAATGTTTTATTTTTTATCACTAAATGCAATATAGAAAGAGGAAGTTATTTATCTAGGAAGCTTATCGGGTAGAACACAATGCTATTAGTTGCATTAATCTGACCATTTGTGTGCTGCTGACTATTAATTGTTATTACATGTATTAATTTTTTACATGTATTAAACATTTTCCACTTGTCTTTCAGAGTGTATTGTTTTTATTTTGCAGTCGTTGCCTCTGCGTGACACAGTGAGGGAGTGTTTGGAAAAAGATCTGTCTGAGAGGACCGAAGATGACATTGAGACACTACTTGATTTTATGCAGCACTTTAGGGCAAGTAGTGATCTGTCATTTCTATAGCTGCTTCAGCCTTTAATACTAAAAATAATGAATGAATGCATGTTTAACGACATCCCAGCACAAAAATACACATTGGCTATTGGGTGATAAATGCTCCTGACCGAATGTTGGTATTTTTATAATATAATGTGTGCATGGTGATAACCCTATCATATAAAACTTAAAAGCTTGTTCCAGATTAGTTAATATTAGCTGATAGTTGAAATATAATGCTAATATTTAAGATAAACAATGAATTCTAAGGCTTTGATATCAACCTGATTATGTCCCATCACATTGAAGCAGGCAGTAATAGCTGGCTATAAATTTATTTTCTTCTTGTTTCTATTCTTACAAACATCACTGTGCTATAAGCAAGGATTTTCCTCCAATTTATTCACTATTTATTAATTACAAACAGAAATAAATTCCTATTTATTAACCTGCAGTAAATTTTGTGAAATGGTTCTAGGTAAATAAACGTTAATCCACTGATGAACTGAAATATTTATATAGACAAGTTTCTAATGAATGGCTTTCTTGACTCAGTAGTGTATATGAGATTCCCATTTTATTCAGTCTGCTTAGGGCCAGTGAGGGTGGCGGGATGTAGCTCAGTGGTAAAGCGCTCATTTGATGTACGGTCAATCTAGGATTGATCCCCGTCGACGGGCCATTGGGCTATTTCTCATTCCAGCCAGTGCACTACGGCTAGTATATTACAGGCCGTGGTATGTACTATCTTGTCTGTGGGATGGTGCATATAAAAGATCCATTGCTACTAATGGAAAAATGTAACGGGTTTCATCTCTAAGACTAAATGTCAAAATTATCAAATGTTTGCCATTCAGTAGCTGATGATTAAAGTAGCTGATGATTAATAAACAATGTGCTCCAGTGGTGTTGTTTAAAACCCGCCAATTGTTTAAAGGCCAGTGCAGATATGGATAATGTCAGTGTTGCAAATAAACTTTAATCCCCAGTTCCATACTTGGAGAATATCTGGATTTCAAACAATAAAGCAACTTAATTTAAAAAACAATAATAAAAAAGAAAGAAAGATCTGAAATGAAATTACAATGAAATATGTTATATTTATTGTGGACGAAGTCAGTATAATGTTACAATGTCCTGTTGCAAATTGTAGTTTTGGGTAGTTATTGTTTTCTCTTTGGACAATTTAAGAATAGCTATATAAATAATAACTGCGACTCATTTGTATATCTCCATGGTGATATTTATGATTACTTAAATGTGGTATAAATTTTGTGAATGTTGATTCAACATTCAGCAAATATATGCAGATACATTCAGCTAGATCTGCATACAGCTGTCAATCAGTATACATGCATATATAACTACAGTGAAACCTTTTAAAACTAGACACCCATAGGACCAAGTCCACTTTTAAGGGATATCCGGTTCAAAGGGGTTCTGTTCTGTAATGATGTTTAAAAAGAGACTGAAAATGTCTGGTTTTAAGGGAATTCCATTTTACTAAAGGTCCTGTTTTGAGCAATTTCACTGTACATGTGTTTTTAAATGTCAGCCTGACTGACACTTTATTGGTTATGAGTATAGTGTGTTTATTTAACTTGTGAATCAACAACATTCACTGCAATGCAAGTTCTGACATTTGTGAGAACAATGGAAAGAGAAAGTTGTAAAATGTCCAATCCATTTCACTTTGTATTAATATACTATAATGTATGCTATCAAATTAATGACATGTGTTTCTTTATTTCTGACATTGTATGTTTCCAGTTGTATTTCTCTGTAGTTGGACACTGTCACCAATTCACTCCATATGTTGTAAATATTGGCCAATAATGTAATTAAATTGGTTGCAGAATGGCCTGTTAATGCATTCAAAAGCATTGTCAGAAAAATAAATATTTTGAATGACATTTCTAATTTCCCTGTTACAAAAACATAAAGTTAAAATCTGCTTTTGTTATTGCTGATGTGTTTTAAATCTAGGTAATGTTATTAAAGCTATACTGTGATTCTGAAATAAAGGAAAGAACTGGACTTGATGTTGTGGCCCAGTCCCCAGTGGATTTGTTAGGTTATTTCTCTGTCTGACCAATGTTGCACAACTCGTATATTAGAGACTGGTACGTGTGTGCTGACCTGTCTTATAAAGGAAAGAACTGGACTTGATGTTGTGGCCCAGTCCCCAGTGGATTTGTTAGGTTATTTCTCTGTCTGACCAATGTTGCACAACTCGTATATTAGAGACTGGTACGTGTGTGCTGACCTGTCTTATAAAGGAAAGAACTGGACTTGATGTTGTGGCCCAGTCCCCAGTGGATTTGTTAGGTTATTTCTCTGTCTGACCAATGTTGCACAACTCGTATATTAGAGACTGGTACGTGTGTGCTGACCTGTCTTATAAAGTTCTAGTCAATTACTGTTTATCAGAAAAAGTAGCCCCGAGTGGCATTAGCATGTTTCTTCTCTTAACTCCCATCACTATTAAACGTGTATCACACAGATCTGCTCTTTGTACATTGTGCTTTTGGGCCAAGAAAATATTTCTTCATTAGGTCACTGAGATGCACTTTTCATGTAGTAAACTGAAAAAACAAAACAAGGATACCCTGCTCCAGTAAGCTCCCCCAAACGTTATAAAAAAATAAGGGAAATGAAACCTAATTAGTAGTGGTGGGAATTGTTTGGATTGTCGACATTATAAACTTTTTTTACTCAAGTTTTGTTTGCCTATTGACACCACTGAAGCATATTGTTACTCAAGATATCTTATGGATACAAAAGATAAGAATAAAAGTACTATGCATGTATAATTGTCACTTTTATTTTTTATCTGAAAATAAATTTTCTCTAAAACAACCGGTTGTTATAAAATAAAAATTATTGGTGAAATGCATGGATCTTATAAGTTGAAAATAGAATGCTCAGTTACCCGACTCGACTTTATCCTTCATCAAATAAATTTAAGATAAATTAACATAAAATTGATTGAGCTATTTTTATTGTAGAGTATAATGTATATTACATATTTATGCAAAATGGTAACGCTGTACATCTGGTGTTCATTTCAAGATTTTTAGTGACTCGTACTTCCAAAAAATTTCAGAATCTTTGTAAATATTCCAATCATGTGGAACACAATTCCCGCTAAATGGTGGTATCTTGTGTGACGTTTTGCTACCACTTGTTTTGTGTGTGTGTGTTTGCGAGATGGATGTTTTAAATCTACTTTTCATTGCTGCCATTTAGTATAACATAATGAAACATGGATGAAGAACCGATAACTTATGCTCCAATGAAGCATGTATTCTTATCAGACATGACTGAAAAACTGGAACATAATATGTTGTATAGATTTGAAGATGTTCCCTTGAGTACATGCCAAATTAAATCCCAATAAGTGCCCTCCTTTTTAAATTGTTTGAATACGTTGAATCCAGTAATCGAGTTGGTTGGTGTCGTACGCCTCCTTTCACCCAGTTACATACATCTACATGCAGGATCACTGCAAGTTCCACCTTTCTTAGTCTTCAAGTGTCTACATATGGGTGATATCTCGCATGGGATACTCACTCAAGATAACTTGGCATTGAAAAGTGATTTAGAACTATCATTAGGGACATATAAATACTGTTAGTTGATGGACTGGTGGAAACTAGGAAATCCACTATGGTCAAATGATATGTTAAAATGTGGTCTATGTGTAAGTTTTGTCACAGGTAATCAAATAGATAGGGCTAAAAACAGACATTGTTTTACTAAATCTGTTTCAGAGGTTTGTTTATATTTTATGTGCTCTTATAAATATTTTGTATGCATTTCTCTTTGGCCCTTGAATATCTTTTTGGTGACTGATTTTTTCCCCAGACTTTGTTTTAAATAAAACATTATATATTCCTGTAGGCATTTGCAAATATGACTCTTGCCACGAGGAGGGCCCTGACGGCTGTTATGGTGTTTGCGGTTGTAGAAAAAGCTGGAACAGTTGTTATGAAGGATGGAGAGGAGCTGGACTCCTGGTCCGTTATTCTCAATGGAGAAGTAGAAATAACCCGACAGAGTGGGGCGTCTGAGCGGCTAATTATGGGTGACAGGTAAGCATATAGAAGATGGAAAATTTTAAGGACAAAAGAAAATGAAATGTGTGTACTTTTAACTATATTTGTTGTATTATAATAGTAATAAAAATTGTGGAAAGCTACATGTAGGCTCACAATGTTTGTGAAACTGGGCAGTGTTTCTTTGTTTTTATTACTCTTTATTTGGTTGCAGCTTTGTCAGCATAACAGTTAATTAATGTATATGTAGATATGCTGTTGTCACATTCACATTCAATTAGGGATGCATTAATTTTAGGATCTACAGTAGTATGTAGTGATAAAACTAATAGAAAAATTAATGTGGTTTTTGGTTTCAGTTTTGGAATCACCCCAACTATGGAGAAGCTGTACCACCACGGTGTTATGCGGACATTGGTGGATGACTGTCAGTTTGTGTGTATAGCACAACACGACTACTACAGGATATTGTCTCAGGTAAGCAGGGGGGATGTGTTGGCCTGACTGTCAGTTTGTGTGTATAGCACAACACGACTACTACAGGATATTGTCTCAGGTAAGCAGGGGGGATGTGTTGGCCTGACTGTCAGTTTGTGTGTATAGCACAACACGACTACTATAGGATATTGTCTCAGGTAAGCAGGGGGGATGTGTTGGCCTGACTGTCAGTTTGTGTGTATACCACAACACGACTACTACAGGATATTGTCTCAGGTAAGCAGGGGGGATGTGTTGGCCTGACTGTCAGTTTGTGTGTATAGCATAGCACAACTACTACAGGGAGCAGGGATGTGTTGGCCTGACTGTCAGTTTGTGTGTATAGCACAACATGACTACTACAGGGAGCAGGGATGTGTTGGCCTGACTGTCAGTTTGTGTGTATAGCATAGCACAACTACTACAGGGAGCAGGGATGTGTTGGCCTGACTGTCAGTTTGTGTGTATAACACAACATGACTACTACACATCTAGTCAATCTGATTCACTCGGCTGAATCTTTGCTGGTCCAATGAAATATTCAGTCATTATTGTGAATTTGAACACCTCATAAACTGACAATTAATGCAAGCTTTGCGCCAAAATGTAAACTGTATATTGCTGATGTCTCGTTGCTTATTATGATGTCGTTTAAATTTATTTGCTGACCCAGTTTGTAGAAAAATTACAAGTAGTAAGTTTCGATATCACCGTACTTCTTTCTATGTTGCAGCTTTGTTGCAGTTGGTTTGTAATAAATAAAATACTATATTCATTTGCCTGCCATACCATTTTTATGAAACTCGTAAACACTTTGGCTCATCAGATACCAAAACTGTTCACTCATTTCATAAAAATGGTATGACAGGCAAGCTAGTTTTGTATTCTATATGTATGTTCTTTTAAGATTGATTTGAATTTATGAAATGTTATGTGACATAAACTAAACAAAATTAGTAAAGAGAACAATATTATGCATCACTGTTTAAAAATAAACTGCATTGTACACAATTTTTGTGAAAAGAATTTAGATTTAAAAAGTTAAAAAAACCCTCATCAGTTTCAGATAAGTAGTTTGAGTATGATGCTCCTTGGTTCTCATTCTATACATGTACATGTAAATGAATATTATTTAATGAAATGGTGAGTTCATCATCAAATTTCTGCATGAAATAAGATTTGCTTGAATAACTTTAATAAAAATAGAAATTTAATTAACGACCAGTGTTCTGTGGCTGTGTCACATACATGAACATGTAGAAACAAGTCTTAGTGTGTAGTAAATTGGTTTATTCCAGGGTGAAGAAAATACTAAAAGACATAAAGAAGAAGGCCAGGTTGTCATGGTAACAGAACATAGAGATCTAGATGGAGGCAACAGAAGGGGTCATATCCTTATACGGGTAAGTGTGGAAACCTGTGATTTATATCAAATAATGATTCAGGTAAAAAACATACTATTAAGTTTCCAATATTCATTCCTCATTCTCACTCATTTTAACTATTTATTGTAATAGGATTGAGCAACAAGTTAATTTCACAACTAAATATACAAAAACACCCACCCCAAAACCCACAAATAAACATACAAATACTATATTTCAGATATAGCAAATATATGAGGGGTTTTATTAGTTACTGTAAAAAAACAAAAACAATATGTACCTCACTGATTAAATATTTTTGGACAGAATAAAGCCAATCATGATTATTCATTCCCACCTTCTGGTGTAGAATATTAACCTATCTGTCAAAAATACATGTACCTATACAGTTCAGTATCACTGAGACATGCCATCACTACAGACTCCAGCTGAAACAAATTGTCATTGACAACATTAAAGTGATATCTCTCTGATATCTGTTAATTAATGTGTTGCTTGAAACTAACTGTCTTTTGATGGGATTTGAGTAAGATTGTTAAATTATTTCAGTCTACACATGAACACTTGTTGATATGATTTTTTAAATATTTCAGGGGGACACCTGAACGATTGATGCAGCATATTGAATTGTTTCAGGAGACACCTGGATAATTGATGCAGCATCTTGTTGATATGATTGTTGAATTGTTTCAGGGGACACCTGAATGATTGATGCAGCATCTTGTTGATTTGATTATGTTTAATTGTTTCAGGGGACACCTGTACGATTGATGCTGTATCTTGTTGAATTGTTTCAGGGGACACCTGAATGATTGATGCAGCATCTTGTTGATATGATTATGTTGAATTCTTTCAGGGGACACCTGAACGATTGATGCTGCATCTTGTTGAAGATCATTCTGCGATAGACCCCACTTATGTTGAGGATTTTCTCCTCACATATCGAACATTTCTAGACAGTCCTCTCATTCTGGCCAACAAACTGTTGGAATGGTTTGAACAACCCGGGCAGCGCTCAAAAGTAAGTTGAGTTTGCTGTTCTTATTTTGTCATACCAAAACAAGAACAAAAGTCAAATTATATATTTATTCATGAAAAAACTATTATCTAATAAAATGTAACTACCAAGTGGCAAAATTAAATGTCCCCATTACATCAACCAGCCTATTTAAATATATTTCTATTAACTAGTCATTTATAATACTACTATCTACATGTACATATGCATTAATATTAAATATATCACCATGTACATTATTTGTATAAGTATTACGATTACTATAATCAACATACTACCACAAAGGGTATGTACTTCCAGTATTTAGCGTGTATAATCTAATTCATATTCTGTGAGGCGCTGAATCAGGGCACCCCAACCCTGGCATCGTCAAAATGACCTGGGGACAATTTAAAAAAAAAAGGAAAAAAAAGAAGTCAAATTATATATTTATTCATGAAAAAACTATTATCTAATAAAACCTAACTACCAAGTGGCAAAATTAAATCGAATTGTTGCACAGTGCTAGAGCTTGAAGAACAACACAAGTTCTTGCTTTGCAGTCCATCATTAGGAGTGAAAAAATATATATAAAACGAGAAATGTACCAGCTAGAAAAAGTACAGTTTAGTCTCCTGCTGAAGTTCATAGATATCATCTGCATTGTGTATATCCACCCACATCATTCAGTTGAAGACTAGAACGTGCAGCCATTCACTAGTCTACACTGCTCAAAGTGAACAGAGATCAGTTTTGATATGTGGAGATATTGATTGCTCTTCTACAATGGGATAGACTGAAATGAGAATACATTCATCCACGAAAGGATTCTACACAAGTTATCCAACTTACTAGGCCCTCTCTTGTATAATCCTCTATATGGTGTTGCCAAGTGTACTGTACATTATTTCACATTATTTCAGGTCACTAGAGTTGTTCTGCTGTGGGTGAATAATCACTTCAATGACTTTGAGATGGATGCAGCAATGTGTGAGTTTTTGGAGCACTTTGAAGAGATGCTGGAAAGGGAGGTAAGTTCGTTGTCTACAGGTACATTTTATATTTTATTATTATTAAGTAGCATTTTCATATATATCATTAGGTTTAAGTTTGCATGTTGTTAATTACTGTATGCTTTTATTTTTATCAGTTCTGTTGTGCATTTTTCTTTTGTAGAAGTTTAATTTGTTTTGTAGTTTACAATTATTTCATTACGTTATTTTGTCCTTTGTGAATATTCTTCTCAGTAGGTGAAGATTAAATAACAAATAATGAAATTGAAAACAATACAATATAAATAGCTATTTTTTAAATTATTATTGAGCTTAAGATTACAAAACAGCATTACTATTATTCAGTAAAAAAAGACCTAGCTGAATATAAATATAATGAATAATTCAACAAAAGATTACTTTTCTATAGACCCTTTATACATTATATTCAGTAACTTTGCCTTCAACTCCAAGTCCTCAGATATAATCAAATTGAAACCAAAGCCATTTGACATGCATGACCTTCAATTGGTTACTAAATTTGGTGATGGGTAGTTCAGGGAAAGTTTTAAGCAATATCGGAGCTAACTAATAAGAACCTTTGGCAAGCAGTTCATTTTATCATTTGGAAAGTGCTTTCTCATTCAATCATTAACATGTATTTTGCAGCCTGAGGGTGTAAATGAGGTAAGATGGCTTATGGTGAGGGGTATATATTTTTTTTTAACTCATCGCATCATTTAGGCTGAAATGACTAAACAGACTTAAAAACAGGATTTAGATGCCATCAACATCTATATATCTTTATTGCAAATGTTTGATTATGTTTAACATTATATCTAAACTAAACTGGAAATGTCACTGAATTTTTGTTTCATTTCAATAAAAATGTTAACATATTTTTGGATGAATGATATAGTTTTGTTCTTTTTCCTTTTTCTCGCTAAAGATCTGGTTAAATTCTTTGGTAGCCTTCATTTTAAATGTATTGTAATCGTAATGTTTCTGTACATAGGATTACATGTTAGTTTATGTATCATATTATAACATCAGCACACTACACATGTCTGTGTTCACTGCATATCCTGCCTATTAATGGTTTCTGCTTTTCTGGTATAAAATATTATTTCTTGCTGCTCACTGGCTATTTTGTGTTGGTTTACTGGAATTTGACAGACAGACAATGTATGTACTGCTATTAATTAAAGTGCCTGCTTGTTTGTGACATTTGTTGATTGGTTGGTGATTAAGATGGGATGGTTTCACTGACATGTAATGTGGTGTGATATTTATAATGGTAGGTTTTTAGCAGCTTTAAAAAAAAACTTGAAAAAAAATGTTTTTATAAGGCCTAAATAAATAAAATCTGTAAGTGGAGAAAAGTTCTAAATATGGAAAAGTTTGAAAATGTTATATTACAGCATGGCAATTGTAATAATTTATTTACAGTAATTAGAATTAGAATACACTGCTATAATTATTGAGCTACGTTGCTTGTTTTTTAATTTCAATTTGCAGACATATCTGAGACTATAAAAAAGAAATAAAGCAAGTAACATTTAGAGGAATTTGAGAAATACCTAGGTCTATGTATTTTATTCAGTTTTAAAAGTGTGTACCCTGTACAGGCTTACATATCCAGTATTGTTTTCTACCAGTATCAAGTTTTAGCTAGTAGCTTATTAACCCAGCTATAATGTATACAATAACACCATTTATAACAAGCAATGTCTGTATCTTCTCTCCTAAACTGTTAGGTTTTTAAAAACTTTTATTGATATAGATATAATTACACTTCTCACTGGCATATGGTCGTGATCATCAAAATGTAATTTACATGTATTGAGTGTCAAACTTTTCTCTAATAAACAAATGTAATTTTAGAGAATACTTTCATAATATTTGTCCAAATAACTGGCAAATTATATTTTGTGAAGGAGTTTGTGGCAGGACTTGTATTGATATGAATAGTTTAGTAGAAATGAGCAAGGGACTGTAAAATGTATTTCACACCAAATGGGCACAGGACGATGTCAGGTTGCCTCCACCCCTCCCACAAAATACACATGAAATCAAGACTTAACTTCTGTAATGGGGCTTTAGTTTAGTTAATACAAAACCAAAAAGTAGTAAATAACTAACGTTTATGTTACTAAGTGTTTTCTGACATGGTTAAACACTGATGAAATGTGAGGAATCATTCTTGGTACTGATACTGCTCCTTTGATTACAGTATTGCTTTCTGTTAACGTTGACAGCTATGAGCACTGCGTGTGCAGTCATGCATGTGAGCAATAAATTAAAGGCTGCCCCTATTTAAAGCAGTATCTTGTGGCTAAATTGTTTGTAGAACAGCTATCCCCTGGATGGAGGAGCCGGCCGAGGCCGGCACATGTGCCCAGGACAGGCGTGCATTACAACAGCTTGCGCTGAATGTACACGTTAAACACTCTGAACTGACCTCACCTGCTATCCCTTCTGGCACAGAAAACAGTGTTATCTGACAACTTGTGACCCCTACAGGCCATATGATGTGTTTGCATCTATAGCAGTGAAATTGATGATACACTACTGTAAAAGTTGAATTACATGCAATTTCATAAATTTAAAGTTTATATTTACTTCAAAATTAAAACAGTAAAGGGTCAGTTTTACCATACATGTAAATATACACACCAGTGTGTACCTGATAATAAAATCCAGTTTGTACTGTAGTTAAATATCAAACTTAACAGAAGCTGCTAAATAGATTTGAAATATCAAGAACCAATATAATGTATTAGACATACCCTGTATAGGATGGAACTTTACTGGGTGCTTAGGAGATGGTCCTGAACATTTTTAAGGTGTCCAGTTATTTCTGATTGAGCACTATACATGTATATTGCATAAAATAGCACAAACATTAATACAAACGTTAGAGAAACACACATAGTAGTGGCACATGCTGCAAACTACAATATATCGGAGGGGTCTGCTCTAAAAAAAAATATTTTGTTAGGGGAAGTGTTCAAGTTGCTAGTCATGGAGGGGAGAGGGGTGCCTCACCCTATATGCCTATAGCTTCAGAATTTCATGTATAATTAAAGTTTTGTGCAGTGTTGTCATTTCCCCTTTTTGGTTAATATAAAAATTGTCCCACCTAAGTAATTTCTGTCCCGGATCAGGGCCCTAGCCTTGCCAGAGACCGGACCCAGGACGGACATGCCTGAAACCCTGGTGGTATAGGGGCATGATGAAAAAACAGTTCAAGCTCAAGTAGTGCTGTCACCTAATAGTTACAAGCAATGTTCTTCTACTTGTCAGTTGTATATATATATATATATATACATGGTCACTAGTCACAAGGTAGCTGTCATTCCCACGCCCCAAAGTATTCGTGGGTGTTACCAGGAATGTTTTGATGGGGTTAATTTTTGTAATATACTATTGAAGTTATGGCTAATATTTAAGGTTTCCTTTTTTTGTTAAATTAAAAACCCAAACTTTGCCAATAGGGGTTCATCTACTGTACTGTAATATGACACAGTATTTTCAATACGCACATCACAGATTTAGATGTAACCATGTATGGATGAAAAATTGCAGTTAGTGTGAATAGATTCAGCACCATACATATCTTTCACTGTACACCTAAACTACATAAGGATGAATAAAGTATATCTATATGACAATGATGCCCCAGTAGGTATAACATCAAAATGTACATTTGACACTGTGGCATTGACCACTGATGTATATTTAGAACATTATTATGTTGAATGTTTATTTGTTGTTATTTTAAAAATACATGCAAGTTACATAAGTTTTTACATTCTGAATTTCAAATGATAAAAGCTGCCGTTGGTCCAGTAGGCTACTATTTTTGCCACTGATGACTAATATGTTTATTACTGCTGACTTACTGACTGTGTGTTGCAGCGGCTGATGGGTGAGATGAGGTTGATGAACATTGCGTGTGCCGCGAAGGCGCGGGTACGCACGATCACACTGACACGGGCCACCAGGGAGGAGATACTTCACTTCCAGATCCTCGGTGGGCTCGAACGTGGTAGCGGCATCTTTATCACAAAAGTGGAGAATCGGTCGAAAGCTTTTGATGCTGGACTGAAGCGAGGGGATCAGGTACTGTTTAAAAACACTTTTATGGAATTATTACACATTTCCACTTCTAATGTGCTGTGGGGAAAAAAAGAGCCTTCATCTTCTTAGATCTCCAAAAGGACATTTAGGAGGCCACTGGTTACTGCAGGGTTGTTGTTTTGAGAGGAGATATATATATAGAGATTATAATACGCTCGTGTGTCGTACTGGTTTTACAAAATGTGTGTCATGATTTTTGTATTGCCTAAGTAAGAGCGAGGGTAATACATGAATCCTGACACAAGTTTCGTAAAATCAATACGACTTACACGCAAGTGTAATAATTTCTTTATTATTCATATTATTATTGTTGTTTTCTTCATGAATAACGAGACCCATCTCAAAATGTTACAGCCACAACTAGGAGACGACGAAATGTCATGTTTCAAATGCACAGTCTGAGCTAGGACTGGAGAAGCAACGTCATGTTATGATGGCGCTTCCCAAAATTACGTCATTGCTCTTGTTATTACATGTATGCTTCGTATGATTATTATTAACTCAGTTATGTTGAACCATATGGATAATAATAACATTTGATACTACAGAACCATGTATAGCATCAATATAACAAATTCCTGATTTTGAACATATCTTTATTGCAAATCAGTGTTAAACTCATTATTAGTGGAGTTATGTTTGGGAAGAGGTTGGTTTGATGTTTAATGTTCTTATTTTAATTTACATTGTGTAAATTAAATTGGTTGCCCATGTATTTTACTAGTAGCAGTGGTAAATGGACATGATAACATGCCTTATGCAGGGCAGAAGATTTTATGCGAATCTGTCATTCTGTTTAGTCTGTTGGTTAGGCAACTTCAAATTCCCACAAAAGGCCAGTAGGTTACATGGTTAAATGCATATAGACATATTCCATAATTCAAAAGGAAAAATGCTATCTAATCATCAGACTAATGGCAGTTTGTTTAGAATACATTTTGAATGTCATTGTAGTACAGAACCACAGTACAAGTGTGTTAGGAGTAGGGAACTCACCTGTTATGCAAATATAATTCATGTAAACTAACAATCAGTTATCAAGGTAAACATGAAATAAACCATCTTCAGTTACCCAAGATTTCAACTTCCTATTACATGTATTGTTTGTGTCTTACAGATACTGGAGGTGAATGGCCAGAACTTCCAACATATATCACATAACCGTGCACTGGAGATCCTCCGTGGTGCCACTCATCTTTCCATCATGGTCAAATCAAACCTTCATGGTAGGCATTATATTAACTAATAATATCACCATGACTAGGTAGTAACAGACCATTTGTGGATGTTAACACTCAGTTTACTGGCAATAGGAAATGTGTTTTTGTCACAACAAAACCTCTATTAATGGCTGCAAATGGTCAAAATGCAATATAGTTAGTCCTACCTTTCTGCAGTTTTGTTTATGAATAATTATTTTTTAGAAGGAACACAGCTTTAACTGGAACCTATTCACTGTTATTGTTTTTCAAATTATCACCTTACAAAATGTAGTTGGAGGTAAATTAAAATTAAAAAAGGGTATGCACTTGGGATTTTTTTTGACTGGCCAATCGAACCATTCACAGCAATACTTTGACTCGCCTGTACAACTTTTGAATGGCCTGCGACCGAATTTTGTTAAAGAAAAAGAACTTACTTAAATTGCACTTTAAAAACATGTTACTATATTATACATACAATAATATATAACAACACAAAAGAAGGAAACAGAACTTGTTTTAATTTTATTACAAACTGTTGTAATTAAATTATAATAATTATTATGTTGTCACGGGACCCACACAATCAAACATCTGGAACGTTTTACCAAGGCTTGGTCTTGGAATGAATAAGGTGCTATTAATAATTATGGTCGTATGACGAGGAATTAAAAAATACTAAGCAGTGACAATTGGGTGTTTGGTATAGTAGACTCGGTATATTCCGTAAGAAACGAAAACGTACCAACACAATGTAACTTCGAAAAACCTCAGGCCCATAAGGTCTCACTACACAGATCACTTCTGGGTGAGAGTTGATAGATCACCGTCCACTATAGTTCCTAATTGTGACACAAGTTATGGTTCACATATTCACTTTTTGGAAATGGTGAAGAATTAAAACAATATGTATGTTTAATGGTAAGCCTTCTGGCTGTATTTTACCCATGCTGTTTTGTAATATTGTGCATTGACCTTTTAGGACATGAGTGTATAGTGTAAGAGACAGCCGGAGTGAATTGCAGTCATATAACAAAAAACTGAGACGGAAATGTTGGAGTGAAAATAAATGCTTATGTATATTCGCAATGGTGTATGTTGTTAGTGCCAACGATAACCCATTCTATTGGCAATCTTCATTTGAAGTTGGGCAATTTAACATAGGTTTCAATGGCAGATGACATCTGTATAGTGAGACCTAAACAAAATCTTTCTGTGAAACATAGCGTAGCGGAATGTGACGAGTTGTTCCGAATGGTTTTAGACTATTCGATAGACTGGGGAAGGTATTGCTGTTATGTCCTATATGGATTTGGTTGTGCAGATACTAATAGGAAACCAGTTGAAAACAACAAATAAAAAATAACTTTCCGATCTCTTACAAACATTAGTTATTTGCATTTTGATACATAATACAATATGCGGAAATTTTCGGTCGCCAGACAGGCGACACGTGATAAGGTTTTGACTTGCCTGACACTATTTTGACTCGCCATGGGTGATCGGGTGACTGTAAACTGCACACCCTGTCAGTATAACTGTTAATTCTACTTTATTACTTTGATATCTACATTTTAACACACTTTTACAGAGCCTGGTTTAGCATTTGTATTCAGTTTAGATCCAGTGAACTGAAAGCTCAAAAGGGCAATCCAGAGATATGAAACATCTGTTCTAATAGCAAATATTTTTGAAACTGTATCTTTATGTAACTGTTATATAAAATAATATATTATCACATTGTACCACATTGATCTTGTTTGTTTTTTAGACTTCAAGGAAATGCTACTTTCTGCAGAAAAAGGAGCTCCAAGAAAAATGAAGTCTCAAGATTTCATTCAGCCCCCTCCACTATTAAAACAGAGGTTGTCTGCTCCTAATCTGGAGGGACAGATTCCAGTTATATGTAAAGACAAAAAATTAGAAAAGAAAGACAAAGGCTTTATGATGTTTGGAAACAAGCCAAGATTGAAAAAAGCCTTGATGAAAATGAATCTAATTCCTAAAAATTTAAATAATAGGTTTGTATAGTAGAGATATATACAATTAGTTATTAGTATCATGTCAATATCAATTTACTTTCTTACACACCCGTTGGTGAGAACATAATGCGTTATTTATGATAACACATACTTGTTTACACATGTGCATTTGTTAACAATTTCAAGACATACTGGCTGACGTCCAGGTCACCAGTGCCATATATCCACACTGTGATGTATAGTTAACCTGACAATCATGTGTCTGTGACACGCAAGTGTTGTAAATATCTTTTAGTAGAAACATTTTGGTGTTGAAAAATATTCCCACCAAAAATATTCCCACCATTAAAAATATATCTGACAATGCTACATTAATGCAAAATGGTTGACAACAAGAGCATGTGGACATCATATTTCCAATAAATTGACAGAAAAATATATAGGTATGTTGTGCAACCAAAAATTTATTATCCAAGCCTAGTAGCAATACAATAATAACAACAACAAAAAACAAACATTGAGTGCAAGCAAGCCTACACAAAAACAATAAATGAATATACATGTAATATATAGAGGATTCGTCACAAGTATTTTTAAATATGGAAAATATCTACCAAGTCTGTGTTAATTGGTATTTGTCGAGGCTCTGTTAAGACGAGGTTGATATTTTACATATTAACAAACACGAGTAGCGATTTCTATTTATCGTATAACACTTCTAAAATAACATTTTAATTATTGTTTTAATTCAATTATTAGTAAATGACTGTACTACAGTCGCCGCCATCAGTAATATGACGTTATCACGATTAGTATAAATTAGATGTCATGCATGTTAACTAAATCTTTGAAAACGTTACGCTCGGGGTTCACAGTTCTTATTGGCTTGTAAGCAAATGACCCATCCGCAGGAACGCATTACCTAAAGACTTATCATGAGTAAGTTATAGGAGATATATATATATATATATTTATACTCAATGTGAACGATGCCTAGATTGCTAGAGCTCAGATTTCATAGTATTATTATTACTACTACTGTTATATTTTGACATTTGATATATATTATTTGTTTACATTTATCTTCACCTTTGGTTGATTGTTATTTTCATTTAATTTGTTATGACTGACTAATGGTTATCGTCTGACAAGGATGTTCCAGTCTGTGTTACAACTTGATATTTCAGTGAGGGCAACAACATGAATCATTCTGATGAGAGCCTGTACACAAAGCCATCACGGAAATCATCCACTTCGTCTACCTCGTCGTCGAATGCTGGTCTGTCAAATCACTTGAGTGCCAGTAACCCAGATCTCACTAGCCTCGGGGGTGTGTCGGTAAATGACCTCAACTTTGATTTTCCAGATCATGTCATCAAAGTCTACAAGGCCGACCAGTCTTTCAAATATCTCCCTATTCACAAGGCAAGATCTAGTTCTGTGGTTAGCCTAATACACCTACAGTAGTCTAAAAATGCATGACGTGACTGTCTTGTGATCAGGACAGAACTGCAGCCTAGCACATACATATTGTTATTTTTGGTGATGATTCGAAATCTAATAAAGCTGTTCTAGCCTGTGATTGGCTAAGAGATTTTTAACTTATTCTGAATTTCCACCATGTAGATTTCCACTAAAGCTGGTACAAATGACCCTCTGATGACTGACCATCACCAGTTTACATCTTTATTTGTTCCCTAATTATGTCACAGGTAAAATTAGAATCCCCCCCCCTCTCCAAAAAAAACAACGTCCAGGCATATGCTGTGATAAAAGTGGATAGTTTATTGGTTTGGATTATAATACACATGTATGCACATTTTCATTTGTTCATTTCCTCTGTTAATGTCAAATTAGTTGTCACCAAACAATTGTTATTGCTATGGTTCACTTTTTGGAGGTACAAGTAGTTTATACCAGGTGAGTGATTCATGTCACATGGGCGTCTAGTTTAAGTGTACATGTAGTATCGAGTTTTTAGAGTTTTAAAGATCAGTTCTGTATTTATTTTTATATGCATATCACCTTTCCGATTTCAAAACATTGCTTTTTGTTTTTAGGAAACTACTGCCAAAGAAGTTGTCATGCTGGCTTTACAAGAGTTTGGAATTACTGACCCTAGCTGGTAAATAGTGTCTTTATTATTATACTACAGTTATAAATGTTAAGAAGTGATTAAATGCTTACTTGGTAAGACAACCACAAATAAAGCATTTTATCTGTTTTCTACAGTTGGACCTACATGTGTCAAATTGTCTTCTGCGTGAGGACAGAATTATACTGCAGGAATATTCCAATAAAACTTGTGCATTACCAAGTTAGGTTAATGAAACTGATGATTTTTCTTTCTTATTTAAAGACTAAATATTTTATTCCCATATCAGAAATGTTTAGTGCACAGTTTTCTTAGAAATAAATCCTGGAATAAGAGTATTATTAGACTTGTCATTTGATGATGTAGTACAGTGATTTTCCACCAGTGTCAAAATTTGTTTGTTTATTTATGTTTCTTTCTGCCTTCATTTTGTTGTACATTGAGAGAGATGATGAAACGACTGTACTGCTGTTTGGTGGGAGTAGCTTACATGGTGGCAACAGGATTCCTTGCTGGTTACACCACGTGTTGAATGCTGTTTGGTGGGAGTAGCTTACATGTTGGCAGCAGGATTCCTCGCTGGTTACACCACGTGTTGAATGCTGTTTGGTGGGAGTAGCTTACATGGTGGCAGCAGGATTCCTCGCTGGTTACACCACGTGTTGAATGCTGTTTGGTGGGAGTAGCTTACATGGTGGCAGCAGGATTCCTCGCTGGTTACACCACGTGTTGAATGCTGTTTGGTGGGAGTAGCTTACATGGTGGCAGCAGGATTCCTCGCTGGTTACAGCATGTGTTGAATGCTGTTTGGTGGGAGTAGCTTACATGGTGGCAACAGGATTCCTCGCTGGTTGCACCACGTGTTGAATGCTGTTTGGTGGGAGTAGCTTACATGGTGGCAGCAGGATTCCTCGCTGGTTTGCACCACGTGTTGAATGCTGTTTGGTGGGAGTAGCTTACATGGTGGCAGCAGGATTCCTCGCTGGTTGCACCACGTGTTGAATGCTGTTTGGTGGGAGTAGCTTACATGGTGGCAGCAGGATTCCTCGCTGGTTGCACCACGTGTTGAATGCTGTTTGGTGGGAGTAGCTTACATGGTGGCAGCAGGATTCCTCGCTGGTTACATCACGTGTTGAATGCTGTTTGGTGGGAGTAGCTTACATGGTGGCAGCAGGATTCCTCGCTGGTTGCCCCACGTGTTGAATGCTGTTTGGTGGGAGTAGCTTACATGGTGGCAGCAGGATTCCTCGCTGGTTACACCATGTGTTGAACTAATCTCATGTTAGACCCTAGGTTTTAAATGTGCTGAGCTCTTCAATAAAATGTTCCTTCCCTCTTGGTTTTTTGTTTTTGTTTTTTTGTTTTTGTTTTTATGAGATTATATTTACCTTCTCGGAATACTGGTTTTAGAACTCCACTGTTTTTTCTTTTTTCAACTGCCTTTCATTGGATTTATTGTAAAAAGCATGCATTGTTATTTTAGTAATTACTCTCTATGTGAGGTGACCGTGCAGAACGAGAAGGTGATCAAACAGAAACGACTTCCAGACCAACTACAGAACCTGCAGGAGAGACTCACCCTGAACGGCCGGTATGTACTCACCACACCATCCACTTCTTGTAGTCATTGCTTATTCAGTCATTACTGCAGATCATCAAACTGAATACATGTGAAACTGAATGGTCACATTAAAGCCCCTGACCTTTGTTAGTAGGCAGTGTAAAATATTTTTTGTCTGTTACAGCTTCTAGTAAAGATAGTAAGTTAATTTATACATTACTTATTGATTAAAGTTTTAATTTTGGCAAATCCAACATGTTTTGGTCATCCTGGTGTTTGTTACAGCTCAAAATTAATTTTATGCAATCTTAGAACCTAATACAAACACACTGCTTAACAAAAGATCTCTTATGGCACAACAATTACTAAAGACCGAGAGGAACTGAAAAGATTGTTTACTTGCATTTTCAAGTCCAGTATCAGTATAAATAACATGCAATGAGTTTTGGTCAGTTCTTAAAGAATGTGATAGGGCAAGAGCCAGTCAATAAATTATAATACATAATTATTAACAACACCAGTGTAATCACTGTAATCCAGGGCCCTGTTTTATGAAGCAATGTTGATGCTAAGATGACTCCGTAAAACGGAGCTGTGATCATTTATGCTCTTAATAGTGGAGATAACAGTGTCAAAATGTTCTACTGGATGCTTCAAGTTGACTAGAATATTGAACAGTGTGTTTGTATATACAACAGTAAAAGTAGTTTGCAAATTCCCATGTTGGACATAGGCACTGACTGTTCTCACAGTGGTTTGATGATTTGTTACACACGTATAATCAAGTAGTCCTGTCATGCAGTGAATCTAGAATCTCTAAACTTTCTATTATTCTGTCATGGTATGTATTTCTTAGACTGTAGACATATTGGAAATCATTAATGTAAAAATGTCTATATATCCAGTCATTCTGTTAGTTCTTAAAGCGGCATACATAAGCTCGTTATATATCAGCTTCTTGTGCATTCGTGTTTGTGAGTAGATGAACAATTTACTGATACATATAACAAGCTATTTTGTTGAAGATTTACATTATCAAAACTTGAACAACAAAATTACTGGATGTTAAAACTTTTTAGTAAGAGCTATATTAGCAATATTCTTTTGATTAATATGTTTTTTTAATGAATGTATGCTGGGTCATTCGGAAGTTGTCTTCAGTTCCCAGTGTTAATCAACAAAAACTGGACTAATGTCTTGATATTTGTCAAGTTGGTTTGCTTTGATAGAGTACTGTGTGCTACTATATTAATATTAAAGCATCCACCACTTTCTAGTTGGAAGCCGTTTACTTAATACTGAATCATTTTATATGAGAATGTATACCTCTGCTGCTGGTTGTTTTACTAATTTTGCAAGAGTGAAATTATAGTAATATCTGTAAGTTATCAAAGTCAGTACACTTCACAAAATACAAACTTTGTTTGACAGTAATCAAGGGTGATAATTTATTATGTATGTTATGAAATTGTCATGTGTAATAATGTTTGTTTAATAGTCTCAACAATCTGACCATGTAGCTTTTGTTTGTCTTATTGTTGTCTTGTTCTGTTGGACACCGTTTTACCATGCATTTCACAACTGTTTTAATTGCTGAAGTTCTGTTTCTAAATACTGTATATCACTGTGTATTAGCCGACTCTATGGATAAGCTGACCCTTTAGTTTGGCCCTCAGTATCTCATACGAAAAGGTTGATACAATGTAAAAGGCGACTCAAATTTAAGTAACTGAATCGGTCACAAATATAGATATATTGAGATAATGTCTGTCATTCAACAGAGTTAATCGCGGGCATTTGTTTTTGTGAACCGATCAAGTTAAAATATTATTTTAATAAAGATTTCAAGATAGCTGAATAAGAATAAAGACTTAAAAGTGATCCCCTAATATGGGATAACATTGTTCTGTTCTTTTATTTTTATTTCTCTCAGATGAATTGATGAACACTATTACTTTTGTTTTATTAATAAGCAGAGTTTTCCCTAACGAATTGCTGAATGAACAAATGACAGTAAGTAAAAATCATCAGTTTTGACCTATTAAATCTGCAATGGAGAACAAAATATTGGACAACAGTCAGTGATCACAAAAGACTTAATTATCTTGTTGATCAACTGACAAAAAAAATTGGCATTGGCTTCAGCCAGAGATTGCCGATAAGACAGAATTAAAAGAAATGTTTTCATTGCTCAAATAAAATATAACTTTCATTGTGTGTATCAAGGAGCTGTTGAAAATACTAGTTATATTATGTAACAATAAGCTTGTAATGGCCGACATATTTCGTCAATGTTGAGTTTTTGTTTACACTGCTATTGTGTAGCATTCTCTTAGACATTTTTTGTTGACTATGCATTTGCAAAGCCCTCTTCCCAGGATGGTATTTAAAGACTTGAAAAGTCAGCTAATACACAGCGATATATGGAATGTTTGAATTTCTCTCAAATATAGGATTACGCATTTGGTACGCGGTGATGGGTAGTCAGGCCTGTTACTACAATACAGAAGGGCTCGTACCAAGTTTCCAACACAATCACACATTGAATTGTATGATAGGTGTACATACTGAAGGAAATCCTGTCTGTTGACTATCTGGGATACTGTTTTGGTTTCATCAATAAGGATACAAATCAGTTGTACATGGCCTGCAGTATTAAGTATTTAGTAGAGCTTGTCAGTATCAGCATTTCAGTAAATAAGAGGCTTGATTAATTTGTCAAACTGTCAATTTCTATCATTTATTTGTTATGCCAAAAACTTCAGAAAACTGAATTTCAAAATAAATTCCTTAAATACTGTTGGTCAAAAATAGAGCTGCATACATGTACATTTAGTTTCAGTCACTGAAGATTGCTGTTTAGACATAGCATATAATTAACTTGTATTAATCAGTTTTATTCTTTAAACTGTCACTATTCATATGTTAACCTATGGTACTTGTGTTTTCTCGTTGGGTTTAATAAGCTCTGCTAATTTAATCAAGATTTTTTATGTTTGATGTGAGTTTTGTTTTAACTATGTTCCACATATCATTATTTTACTGAATTGTGAACTTGATAAACCAGGTTGCAATGTCTGATTTTTATTATTTTATTTTTTTCTATACAAATAATTTTTAAAACTTAAAGAATTTTGCAGATATATTATATAGCCCAAAGCCCCGAGCAGACGGCCCCTACAAGATGCTATCTTTTCGATCATGGAACAAAAGATTTCAGATAATAAGATCATCTCTAAAAGAAAAGCAAAAACGTAGCATGCTTTTGATGCCCCCAATGTTTTGCAGCTTTGCCCCAAAAGGGCACCATGTGCGCATGGGCTTTTCTCATTACATCATCACATTATTTTGACTCCTCCTATTTCCTGTTAACACCTACACTTTGTTGCCATGGAGACTTACAATAGGGAGATGGTTTTTCTTTTCATTGGCCAAGGCCAGACTAACCTTGGTATTTCTTTTTATGTTGTGGGGTGATTTTGAACATTATTTTTTAAAACAACTTATTCACCTTGTTATTTATTATTTTTAAACATGTTCGTAGATTTTGTACTGAGAGCTGCAGTGATGCAAGTGGAAAACATTTTACAAGTTTATGTATATGTGTTTAATAAAACTATGCCTAACACAAAGTTTATAAATGAAAATCCATTCTAAAAAAGAACTTAAGACAGGAATCAGTGATTTGAGAATGAAGAAAGTGTATGTGGAATGAACCGACTAGTCTCACTGCAGTTGATACAGACATTTAGAGTAGGAAGAAAGTGTATGTGGAATGAACCGACTAGTCTCACTGCAGTTGATACAGACATTTAGAGTAGGAAGAAAGTATGTGGAATGAACCGACTAGTCTCACTGCAGTTGATACAGACATTTAGAGTAGGAAGAAAGTGTATGTGGAATGAACCGACTAGTCTCACTGCAGTTGATACAGACATTTAGAGTAGGAAGAAAGTGTATGTGGAATGAACCGACTAGTCTCACTGCAGTTGATACAGACATTTAGAGTAGGAAGAAAGTGTATGTGGAATGAACCGACTAGTCTCACTGCAGTTGATACAGACATTTAGAGTAGGAAGAAAGTGTATGTGGAATGAACCGACTAGTCTCACTGCAGTTGATACAGACATTTAGAGTAGGAAGAAAGTATGTGGAATGAACCGACTAGTCTCACTGCAGTTGATACAGACATTTAGAGTAGGAAGAAAGTATGTATGGAATGAACCGCCTAGTCTCACTGCAGTTGATACAGACATTTAGAGTAGTCTTGGTGTATATAGCTCTTTTATAGTCATACAAGTGGGTGCACTCAATAACCTGTCATTTCAACTCGTCAGTATTGGTTGTGGGAGTAGAGCACCTGAAATTCACATACTTATAGAAATAAAAATGTGTTTTTCCAATTTACAAAAGAAGGAAATAATGGTTTTAAAATGTGTTGTTGTTATTATAAATTTGATATATTTGGCCTTTTTATATCTTGTTTCAGTGAACAATTCCTGAATTAAATATTATTAGAATTGAACATGTAATAGACTGTTTACTTTGCAATGTAATAAAGGCATGAAGCATGCATGCATTCAAAATTGTAATGAAATTTAGAGGATTTCTTCTTTCTATCATATACTTAATGTTTAATTTTCAATAGACTAGCTTTGGCATGTTTTACATTGACATCTAGTGTAAAGATGTTGAAATACTGTTTATTTCTTCAATTTATTGGAAAGACACAACTAAGAACATTAAAAGCATGAGTTCCTTGGCTGGGACTGTAAACTATATTCAATGACAGACATCTACATATAATTAACAATGTATGTTGTACCTGTTGATAGTACTAGCTATCAGGTATCCTTTAACATTGGATTTTCCCAAATGTGATGAATAGAATTTCCACATTAAGGAAAACAAATTATTTTCACAAAATACAAAGTGGTAATTGCGATTTGTTAAAGTTTGTTATCTATAATTATATTTCAGAAAGATAATTTGTGATGCATAGTGTTACATGTTTTATTAATGATTTGTTAATTTCATCGTATTTTTATAACTACATGTAGTTTACTTCCAGCCAGGCTTAATATACATGTATGTTTTTCTGATAGTTTGTTTAGTTGTTTGTTATCCTGTAAATAAATAAATGTCCTCATTATTTTGTTATGTGCATGGAATATGTATGCTCCATCCTTGGAATGTGTATTATCTGTCTTCATTTTCATTGTTGTCACTGCATGACTACTCCACAGATCTAGAGAAATTGGACATTTCCGTATATTTTGTACATCTAAAAAATTTTTTACTTTTACTGTCATGTTTGCAAAGTGAAAATAAAACAAAAAAATCAAATTATACCATTTTCAAGCACAGATGTGTTACGTTTGAAAGCAGCAATAATTTTCAGCTGGTATGTGGCATGCTAGTCATGCACAGTACCTGAAAATATTATTCTGACATGTTTCGGCCAATTATTCTTTGAATGATAATCACTTACATTTTATTGTCATGTAATAGCAGTACACCTAACACTTTTCTAATTTCTCTATGATTCAGAGTGAACAGTATATTTGGAACAGTTGAAATTCTTAATTCTCTAACTGTGATCATACTGTAATTATATTTGTCAGATGATTAATATTCACAGCAAGTCAGTATTTTCTACAAGATAATTTTCAGTATTGGTGAAAAAGAAAAAAATACTTGTAAATTAATATTTCCATTAGCTTATTTTCCTTTGTCTTTTGTGTAATTTAAAAAGCAACACTGAAACAATTATACCTGTTCACACTGAGGTTATCATCATCGCTATCATAGGATATTGCATGAAGTAGTGAGCAGATCCGATTGAAACACCACGTAAATGTGTGATCAGTAATTTGTCTACACACTTTAAAAAGTGAAATTAAATGTAACACTTTGCTGGGAGTGGAATTCAGTTTTGTTTTATCTGATCTGCTTACGGCAGTTATGAAGAATTTGGGAACTTAATTGTACTGTAATGCAATTCTGCTCATTAAAAAAAACAAAGAAACCTTTTGGCAAAACAAGTTTGTTTTTTCTTATCAATGGTTCCCAAATTCTATACTCATACATCATTTAACCATTTCAAAGCATAACTTATGCTAAAATAAAAAAAAAAAAAAAAAAAAAAAATCCAAAAAGAGAAAGACCTACTAGGATTTGGACCACAGTCAGCTCGGGGCTAACATGTGTTCACTTCTCCACTTGACTCAGGCGATCTTGTCCTCGTGTGCTCAGGTATTACCTCAAGAATAACCTGACCACGGACACGCTGGTACCCGACGAGCTGATGGGCGAGCTGCTCAAGGAGAGTCAGATCAGCATGCTGCAGCTGAACTCCGGGGAGGTGGCCTCGCAGCTCACACTGGAGGACTTCAAGGCCTTCCGCGACATGGAGCCCACAGAGTACATCGATGACCTCTTTAACCTCAACTCAAAGTTTGGATGTCCAAATCAAAAGAAATTTGCTGAAGTAAGTTCAGCTTGTGTGTTCAGTAGCTTCACTAATATTGTACTTTATATAGTTACCTTGCGTCACATAGGATTCAGTGATTTTCTGAGGACCAAACAGAAATGTTTTATTTCAGTATCTTTGTTCACTGTTATTGTGGCAATGGTTTATCAGAATGGATCCTAGTTACTTGATGGTAATGGTATCGGTTTTGGTCCATGTTTCCAACAATGTTCAAGTACGTTGTCCTGAGCTGACAATTCAGAAGAGGTTAATGAATTAGTATGTTTGTGTAAGAGAACAAACAAGCTGCTGTTACACAAACTACTCTTTCCAGTTACCACCAGGAGTTATATAAAGATAATGCATACCAGTATGTACATAACCTTTTAAACAATTTTTTTTTTATAGCATTATCTTTCTTCTTTTTTTTGTTGAAGGTGAGGGGTTGGTGGTTTTTAAAATACTGTTGACAGTCACAAAAAATAAGCTTGAATTTACAACATTTATTTTTCTTCTAATTATGTTTTTCTTTATGTTATATAATCAGCTTGTCAACCGAGAGATGTTCTGGGTAGTGACAGAGATATGTTCTGAAACCAGTCTAGTCAAACGATCAAAACTGCTCAAACACTTCATCAAAATAGCAAGTAAGTGATATTGTTTAATTTTATTACAAAGTTTATAGGAAACAATATGGGAAAAAAACATGAAACATTTTTAAACACAAATGTCTGAGAATAACTATGAATAAAATGTGAATATAAACCTTATTGACTCTTTGATATGCATATTTGCAGTCTGCCATTTAATAATCAGGGGCCTAATTCACTAAACTCTCGCGGTTTTGTGATCTCGCAGTGCAATGCTTAAAGACATGCAAAGAGGATGCTTTGTTGTCTAGCAGAGCCTAAGAGACCTTTGTGAATTAGGCCCTAGATCAATAGAAGGTATGTACTTGCAATATATTAAGGCTGTTTTCATAAATATTTTACATCTTGAGTAATGATATTTAATCAAAAAGAAAATTTATTAACCAATATGTGTATGAACCCTTAATTGTGCTTAGTTGCAGTCCACATTAGACTTCTGTTATTCCAAAATACAGTTGCACAACAAATATACAAATGGAATACTGAATATTTGTTTGGGAACTATACAATTTTATCAGCCATTAAAGGCTTTTGTAGGAGATCTCGCTGGCACTATAATTTTCAATATCTCCTGAGATATTTTCCTAGGAGATCTCGCTTCTTTTATTACGTCACTGTGTATGTTTCAGTGCTAAATCTGTCGTTAGTGACATGCCACTGGCATTCTGCTAGTTGATGAGTCTACCACTGCCAAACATAGTGACATTCAACCCACATTACTGACATTGTTTACAATTGTCTCTAACGAAAAGAATGATAATGGATGATAAAAAGAATACCCCCCCTAGGATTTCATACTTTTATCAACTCGTGCTGATAAATTATGATATCACAAGACACTCGGGTAGTATCCTCTGTTTATCATATGTTTAGTTTCATTAATGGTGGGCTTTTCTTTGAATCATTAACTGCAAGAATTTGTATGGAAGAAAATAGCTGTGTATTTGAGAACACTGAGTAGAATAATGTGGAATAACATTGTTTTTTTCCGTTTTTATATTCAGAACACTGCAAAGATTGCAAGAACTTCAATTCACTGTTTGCCATTTTGAGTGGCCTGGGTCACCGGTCTGTGACAAGGTTACACAACACGTGGGACAGGCTGCCTAGTAAATATGTGAAAATGTTTGAGGTACGTTGATTGTTGAGTGTTCACATTGTGTCTCTATATACATGTACTCTTATATGACAGACACAAGAGAGCAGTTAGCACAGTGACTGATGAGCATATTAGTCATGTGGCCATGTGCACTATATCACTGTTAATGTGTGTATCAGTCATGTGGCCATGTGGACTATATCACTGTTAATGTGTGTATTAGTCATGTGGCCATGTGGACTATATCACTGTTAATGTGTGTATTAGTCATGTGGCCATGTGGACTATATCACTGTTAATGTGTGTATCAGTCATGTGGCCATGTGGACTATATCACTGTTAATGTGTGTATCAGTCATGTGGCCATGTGGACTATATCACTGTTAATGTGTGTATCAGTCATGTGGCCATGTGGACTATATCACTGTTAATGTGTGTATCAGTCATGTGGCCATGTGGACTATATCACTGTTAATGTGTGTATCAGTCATGTGGCCATGTGGACTATATCACTGTTAATGTGTGTATCAGTCATGTGGCCATGTGGACTATATCACTGTTAATGTGTGTATCAGTCATGTGGCCATGTGGACTATATCACTGTTAATGTGTGTATTAGTCATGTGGCCATGTGGACTATATCACTGTTAATGTGTGTATTATTTTTTTAGTACAAATGCAGCTCGAAATTACTTACGATTCAGCATAATACCAGGTGACGTATTCAGAATATTTTTAATGTTTTCGTTTTTTGGTCATCGATTTTCAAAAACACCTTGAGAAATTGTTCAAACCACACCACTGTATAATAAACATAAACTGGATTATGTACTGTGAACAATTTTCAAAACAATTTATGGCATCATTGCCAAATCGCCTGAGGATTTGGAACATTTCTGATGCTTTTTTTTCTTGTATTTACATTTTTACAGGATTAATTTGGAGGTCATTGATTAATATTCCACTAGACTCTTGTTATAAATTTGAGGGATACGGTATGATTGTTGGACCTATATTAATACATATTTTACCATGGTGTATATTCGGATTATCTAGAGCTCCAGGGTAACTCAAACGTCTGCTGCCATGTTTGTAGTATTTTAATCGTACAAATACTACAAATTTTTTTTGGGTAGACCTACAATAAATAAGAGTTTTGTATACTTTTTATCTGAATAGTTATATTATGTGTTACATTCTTTTCAGGATCTTCAGAGCTTGATGGATCCATCTAGGAACATGGCTAAATACCGCAGTCTCATCAACAGTGAACACATTCAGCCACCAATGGTATGTTTAACAATATGTAAACTGTCTACTTGATCCACTGGTATGTCTAACAATATGTAAACTGTCTACTTATCCACTGGTACATCTAACAATATGTAAACTCTCTACTTGATCCACTGGTATGTCTTAACAATATGTAAACTGTCTACTTGATCCACTGGTATGTACAATATGTAAACTGTCTACTTGATCCACTGGTACATCTAACAATATGTAAACTGTCTACTTGATCCACTGGTATGTACAATATGTAAACTGTCTACTTGATCCACTGGTACATCTAACAATATGTAAACTGTCTACTTGATCCGCTGGTACGTCTAACAATATGTAAACTGTGTACTTGATCCGCTGGTACGTCTAACAATATGTAAACTGTCTACTTGATCCCCTGGTACGTCTTAACAATATGTAAACTGTCTACTTGATCCCCTGGTACGTCTAACAATATGTAAACTGTCTACTTGATCCCCTGGTATGTCTAACAATATGTAAACTGTCTACTTATCCACTGGTATGTCTAACAATATGTAAACTGTCTACTTGATCCACTGGTATTTCTAACAATATGTAAACTGTCTACTTGATCCACTGGTACATCTAACAATATGTAAACTGTCTACTTGATCCACTGGTACATCTAACAATATGTAAACTGTCTACTTGATCCACTGGTACATCTAACAATATGTAAACTGTCTACTTGATCCGCTGGTACGTCTAACAATATGTAAACTGTCTACTTGATCCGCTGGTACGTCTTAACAATATGTAAACTGTCTACTTGATCCACTGGTACATCTAACAATATGTAAACTGTCTACTTGATCCACTGGTACATCTAACAATATGTCTACTAGATCTCTTGGTACATCTTTAGAGAATAACTAACGAGCTACGAGGAATTATGAATTATCTGTCCCGAGTGAATGAATGTTGTAAACCCGAGCCTTTGGCAAGGGTTTTACAACATTCATTCACGAGGGACAGATAATTCGTAACTCCTCGTAGCAAGTTGGTCATTCTCTTTATTACCCATTGTCAATTTTAACTGATTTTCAATGTAAAAATTCCTCTGCAGTCTACAACAAAGCCATCAACCATTATGTCATATAATCTTACGGGCATTACATGACGTAATGTAAGTGACGTCATAGCATAACGGCTTTCTTTTTACAGCCAAATGTTTACAGTACAAAATAATACAACTGTATTTGCATTTGAAAATAATTATTTTTATATATTACTAAAGCCGCTGCTTTACGAAACAAATGAGTCCATTTGTTTTTGTAAATCTTTGTAGACCGTATAACGTATGTTTAATCTGACTCGTGAATGAAAACATTATATGAATGAAAGTGAAGTTCCGGCCATGGCAAGCAACCAACCAAACGTCGTGAATTTTAAGCCAGCCAATCAGTGGCTGTAGAAGCAATCTGCACACTGTGCAGAGATCGAAAAAATATTACCCCGTATATTTGAGCCCATATGGGTAATAAAACAATATATAAACTGTCTACTTGATTCCTTGGTACATCTAACTGAAATGACCGGCCTCGGTGGCGTCGTGGTAGGCCATCGGTCTACAGGCTGGTAGGTACTGGTTTCGGATCCTAGTCGAGGCATGGGATTTTTAATCCAGATACTGACTTCAAACCCTGAGTGAGTGCTCCGCAAGGCTCAATGGGTAGGTGTAAACCACTTGCACCGACCAGTGATCCATGACTGGTTCAACAAAGACCATGGTTTGTGCTATCCTGCCTGTGGGAAGCACAAATAAAAGATCCCTTGCTGCTAATCGGAAGAGTAGCCCATGTAGTGGCGACAGCGGGTTTCCACTCAAAATCTGTGTGGTCCTTAGCCATACATGTATGTCTGACACCATATAACTGTAAATAAAATGTGTTGAGTGCGTCGTTAAATAAAACATTTCTTTCTTTCTAACTGAAATATAAAGCATTCCCAAAATATTGTGGGTTTTACGATATCACAGTATTTGTATTTTTTTTAATACCCAACCCACCATTAATAGGATTTTTCATATATGTGCATATAATTTCAATTAGTGAATGAAGGTTACCAGCAGAAATGCACCATTCTTGGGTGTGGGTGAGTATATACTGCCATTATTTTGATAAAATTTAGTCAGAGACCACAATATATGATCTCTCATAACATTTCTATAATTAAAATTACTAATATAAAAATATTGCAATACCATAAAGCCTGCAATAGTGTGGGAAAAGAGCATACAATTACAGTCTAAAAATAAACAGTGGTTCCACTCATGTTTAAGTATAATTGTTATATATTATTAGGAGTCTCCAAGGTTTCAAAAAAACTATTTCTTTCTCTTGGTGGATTCAGTCACATAATGACGGGACTATAAACTTGCCACTTGAGCCTTTGATAGTCTTTGATGGACCCATTGGGTTATCTCCCATTCCAGCCAATGTTCAATGACTGGTTTATTGAAGGACCGGTCTCGATGGTGTCGTGGTTAAGCGATCGGACATAAGGCTGGTAGGTACAGCGTTTGTAGCCCGGTACCGGTTCCTACCCAGAGCAAGTTGTAACGACTCAGTGGGTAGGTGCAAGACCACTACACTGTCTTCTGTCTCTCTAACCATTAACAACTAAAAACTAACCCACTGTTCTGGACAGACAACCTAGATACATGTAGCTTATGTGTGCCCAGGACAATGTGCTTGAACCTTAATTGGATATAAGCACAAAAATAAGTTACATGAATGAATGAATGAAGGACATGCTATTTGCCAGCCTGTGTAGGGAAAGTGCCATAAAAGATCCTTACAAATCAATGAAAGATTACCTAAATTGTGGCAGCTGATGAGATTTTTCAGAATCGACTAAGTGTTGCAAATATTACTACAAATCTACTGGTGTGTCTATAATAAACTTCCTGTTCATGTTTCCACTATTTCTCTACTCTGTTCTTATGTCTTCTTGATAATTAAAAAATAATTAGTGTTGTTTCACAATGATTACTCTTTAAAAAGCTACAAAAAAAACTAACCGTAGATGGCTGTTTTATTGTGATTGGTCTGACACAATAAAATGTAAAATTATTGGTGTGCAGTGGTGAAAGGTTGTAAGATGTGAATTCACTGAATAATAATTTATATTAATGATGCTTTCAAAAGAGTGTTAATCGTTTCAAGCGTTCTGCTCTTTTTGTTCTAGCTTCCATTTTTTCCACTGATCAAGAAGGATCTGACTTTCATTCACCTTGGTAATGACTCTATTGTTGATGGACTCATTAACTTTGAAAAACTCAGAATGATCGCCAAAGAAATTCGACACATATGCAATATGTCTTCAGCACGCTATGTAAGTAATGTAAATTACTTTAATTACTGTTCTGTGGTGAATCCTTAGTCATTCCTTTGTTCAAACAAAGGTTTAGTTGTGATTGCATAATAACTGTTAGTCTCTGGTAAAAAAAACCTAAGTATTCATTGTCAGCTTGTCAATTAGTTGCAATGTTTCCACTGCTATACACAGGCTATTGGCAGAAAAAGAATATATACGCAAGAAATGATAGCTTGCGTTTAATTAATATTATATAGAACTAATACAATGTATCAGTAATAGAAAACATGAATTATGAATTTGCAGTACGTTTCAAACAAAAAGATGACTTTTTTCCAGTTCACTTGTATTTTATTTAATTTTACAGGATGTGAGCAACATGTTTCTGGTAACGGGTGGAATCTTTTCCAGTTCACTTGTATTTTATTTAATTTTACAGGATGTGAGCAACATGTTTCTGGGAACGGGTGGAATCTTTTCCAGTTCACTTGTATTTTATTTAATTTTACAGGATGTGAGCAACATGTTTCTGGGAACGGGTGGAATCTTTTCTAGTTCACTTGTATTTTATTTTATTTTACAGGATGTGAGCAACATGTTTCTGGGAACGGGTGGAATCTTCCAGTTCACTTGTATTTTATTTCATTTTACAGGATGTGAGCAACATGTTTTTGGGAACGGGTGGAATCTTTTCCAGTTCACTTGTATTTTATTTCATTTTACAGGATGTTAGCAACATGTTTCTGGGAACGGGTGGAATCTTTTCCAGCTCAATTGTATTTTATTTCATTTTACAGGATGTTAGCAACATGTTTCTGGGAACGGGTGGAATCTTTTCCAGTTCAGTTGTATCAGGTGTTGCCACTCTAAAGCGTACAAAGAATCGACGAGCATCCACACTTCCAAATTTGAAAAAAATGTATGAAGAGGTTTGTAAATATTTTTTATTTGTCCATATACAATGTACATGAAAAGTATATCTTTAGAAATGTTTATGATGATGAATAATTAGTGACACATAATTTTGTTCTTATAGAGGATGAATGAATGAATGAATGAATGAATGAATGAATGAATGAATGAATGTATGTTTAACGACACCCCTGCACAAAACTAGAGATGAGCTATTGGGTGTGAAACAAGGGTAAGTACATACATGTGTACATCAGTTCCAATAAACAGTGTATAATTATGTTATATAGAGCATGATGAATTATAAATTATAAACTCAAGCAGGTCATTGACATGCCAATAAACATTGTATAATTATGTTATATAGAGCATGATGAATTATAAATTATAAACTCAAGCAGGTCATTGACATGCTAATACTGATTTTTCCAGTTAACCATATTAACATATCAATTGATCACCTCATTGGGCAGGCCTTTCCCCAGGATTTTTTTAAGGCGTTTACATTTTTAACATGAGTATAACACAGATAAAGCAAAATAAGTGGAGTAGTGGGTTGAAAACAGTTAAGTGTTTGCCTTCAATCCGGCTTATCATGATTTCTGCTTGTAAAATACCTAGGCTAAGAATGCTGACTTCACAGTATATTCCATTTTTTTTTAACTATTAAATGTCACCTCACAGTCTTACAAATATATATATCTAACAAATATGATTATTGTAAACTAACTCGGTGTACGTTATTATTTGTCTAAATACTACATGTTAATTTCCCGCGATCGCGATCTGCATGCATGCTCTCGACCATAGGTACAAAATTAACAAAGACAAAGGAAATAAACAAAACTGCAGTTAGGTATTCATTGATGCAATCAACTATTGTTTTTCTACAAATTTACATCACGATTTACTTCTGTGTAATCGTATTGCTTAGAGTGCAACAATGTCTCTTGACACGTGGGTGTCAGCTGACTCTGAAGCGTTACGTATATTCACGCCAAAAGCTCTCCTCAGTTCAGCCAACAAACGTTCTTCCTAACGTTCGCGAACTGTTTGATTGGTGTCCATCGTGTCCATTTGGTTTAATGTGAAGTGAACAAACCAGTGTAGTGAACATTTAGTTTTCGCTCGGTCTGGCTGAACCCAGCCCTTGGGGTAGCCTACATGTCTTTAGGCCCTGAACTGGCATGTGTATTCAAATTGACATGCATTGTCGGGTTGTTTTTATTACTTTGGTTCAAAGACTTTACAAAGTTAAAATAACAAGTTACAGATCTTCCAGACATTGAATCACCGTCACATTGCTTTCATACATGTTGAATGCATGCCATTAAAATTAATAACCGTGATTATTAAAATAAGCAAACATCATAAGGCCTCCACTGTATTCTGGATAACACCGTTTCTCGTTACCGGTCGCGAGATTGCTATTACGCTAATTGAATATTAGGTATTATTATTATGTTTGAGGTGTCGGATAGATTATGTAACCGTTTGTTTACATCAGAAGATAAAAAATGGCTTAGCCAAAATTTTAGCCACTTGCAAATTTTATTAGCCATTTTTTGATAATAAATTTAATCGTTTTACCAACAACGAAAATTACCATATTGGGATATGAATTGTAGTTCTTTTTTTTTTTTAATTCTGGTCCGAAAACCACTGTTATTGTTAATGGACATAAATACTAGACAGCTGGCCACAAATGCCAGTATTTATTCAGTATTGCCCCCTATACACTGAACTTCGTAACAAGATCATGTTTCAATATATAAATCTTGATTCCACTACTATTCTTTCTGGAAATCCAAATTACTCAACACATGAGAATGAAGTTATGGTTAAGGCTACTTAGAAGTTTATTATTGAAAGTAAACAATTTGATGTATAATGTAAAAAAAATCTTTCCCTCCCTCCCTCACGCTCTCTCTCTCTCTCTCTCTCTCTCTCTCTCTCTCTCTCTCTCTCTCTCTCTCTCTCTCTCTCTCTCTCTCTCTCTCTCTCTCTCTCTCTCTTAAATAATAAGGTGCTTTCATTTTATCCTATCACTATTGTTGCATCTGTATATTCTTTATGATGTAATGGAGAGGTCTTAATATAAGCATGGCCTGTTGACCGATCCATGACCATTATAATTTGGTAATAAATATGTTTAAAACAAATGCCCGTAAGTAAACGCAACTTTTTGGATTTTTTGCCTAATTTTAATAAAATATAAAAGTTTAAAAAAACACGAAAATAATACTTCAAATATGAACTTTATGTTATGTATTTATAAATCATTTAAGTGAATATATGTGAGTAAAAATTATAAACTTGTACCCTCTAAACGTGATTTTTGTCAAAAATTAATCCAGTAGTCTAAAGGTTAATAATATATATTAAAAAAGTGTCTGTTGTTTCTAGGCCCAGATGGTTCGGCGAGTAAAGTCCTATCTTCAGAACATGCAGGTCACAACTGACGAGGAGAAACTGAAGGACATGTCCCATCGCTGTGAACAACCAGGTCAGTATCACCATATACAGGTTAACTGTTGTCAGTGTGAACAGCCAGGTCAATGTCACCCATATACAGGTCTAACTGTTATCAGTGTGAACAGCCAGGTCAATGTCACCCATATACAGGTCTAACTGTTATCACTGAACAGCCAGGTCAATGTCACCCATATACAGGTCTAACTGTTATCATTGTGAACAGCCAGGTCAATGTCACCCATATACAGGTCTAACTGTTACCAGTGTGAACAGCCAGGTCAATGTCACCCATATACAGGTCTAACTGTTATCAGTGTGAACAGCCAGGTCAATGTCACCCATATACAGGTCTAACTGTTATCAGTGTGAACAGCCAGGTCAATGTCACCCATATACAGGTCTAGTGGCTGGGGTTTTTAATTTAAAGGTGGTGAGCCTAGTTTTCAAAGTATATGCCTTTGTTTTTTATAGAATACATTTTGGGCTATGATAAACGCCAGGATCATCAGAATCACAATGGGTTTGACAAAGTTGCTAATTTGTTTTGTTGTTTTGCTTTGTATTTTGTATTTTAGAGCTGGGCGGTATACTGTTCAGTATCAGTATTGTGTCAGTACTGATTAACTGTACCAAGCAAATCACAAAATGTTGACATTAAATTTGTTTCTCACCATTAAGTAAAACTATAAAAATGTGTATTCGATGACATTATGCTAACGCACACTGAGCATGTGGACATCATATTTCCAATAAATTAACAGGAAAACATGTAAATTTACTTTGTACAACCAAAACGTATTGACCAACCCTGGCAATACAAGATCTTATAAAGGTCATAGAGATACAGTATGATGGAATGAACAGAACTTATTACTGGATAGCATGAACTATCTTCTGTGGGAACTTTTGTTGGGGCTTTTGGAGGAAATCCAATATGTCACATTCTAACATGATGATATTGGATTATGAAATGTGAACATTATGTTAGTATTACTGGTATTGAATGAAACTAATCCTAGCTCTAAATCAGGATAAGGCTGTTTGCAAGGAATTTAAATGAAGTTAGACTACTCTATATCAGTGTATGTATCTGTTTTGTGTCTATACCAAATACCATACAAATACCAAGATAAATTACCTGCAAAATAATGATACCGAACCTGAAATTTCAGCACGGCCGGCTTTATTTATTTTATGCATTATTTTATTAATTAATTTTTATTATATTTAATTTAATTTTATTGTTTGTTTTTGTTTATTTATATTATTTTTTATATTCATTTATTATGTTTATTCATTATTATTATTTGTTTACATGCCCTCGAAACAGGAGACAGTTTACAAGTATATATTAAAAAAACCCCAAAAAAACCCATAAAATATAAAACAAATAAAGCAGACAATACAAAATTTTGTTTGTCATCAGTGTGAACAGCCAGGTCAATGTCACCCATATACAGGTCTAACTGTTATCAGTGTGAACAGCCAGGTCAATGTCACCCATATACAGGTATAACTGTTATCAGTGTGAACAGCCAGGTCAATGTCACCCATATACAGGTCTAACTGTTATCAGTGTGAACAGCCAGGTCAATGTCACCCATATACAGGTCTAACTGTTATCAGTGTGAACAGCCAGGTCAATGTCACCCATATACAGGTCTTAACTGTTATCACTGAACAGCCAGGTCAATGTCACACATATACAGGTCTAACTGATATCAGTGTGAACAGCCAGGTCAATGTCACCCATATACAGGTCTAACTGTTATCACTGAACAGCCAGGTCAATGTCACCCATATACAGGTCTAACTGTTTCACTGAACAGCCAGGTCAATGTCACCCATATACAGGTCTAACTGTTATCACTGAACAGCCAGGTCAATGTCACCCATATACAGGTCTAACTGTTATCAGTGTGAACAGCCAGGTCAATGTCACCCATATACAGGTCTAACTGTTGTCAGTGTGAACAGCCAGGTCAATGTCACCCATATACAGGTCTCTTATCAGTGTGAACAGCCAGGTCATTGTCACCTATACACAGGTTTTAACTGTTATCAGTGTGAACAACCAGGTCAGTGTCACCCATGTATAGGTCTGTTATCAGTGTGAACAACCAGGTCGGTATCACCTATACATAAATGTAGTCGAAAGTAGATTCTTTTTTTCCCAATAATTTCATACGGACAAAAAATATATACATGTATTTGGAAATAAAAAGAAGTTTAAGCAGCTACAAACATTGGGATGATCAGAAAAACTGGATACCGAGACACTGATGTTCTAAACAAGAAATATATTTAATGTATACTTTAATTGTTAAAAAGGCTCTATTAGTGGGAAATATTTTATAATGGCAGCAAACTGGGACAGTCCCTTTAAGCATGCCTATATATACACCAAGAAAGAGAAATGTTTAATGAATATGAGCAAAAGCAAAACAATATAATTTAGAAAGAAAAAAAACACCCACAAAAATACCAATAACGTTCCCTCAGTCCCCCACCCCCCAACCAGCCATTAATTTAAGTTTGCTACTGTGTATGGTAGATTAATACTCCAGCAAATACTAATGTGTTCAAAATATACAGCAAGACATCAGTGAATTTACTGTTGAATGGGTGTTTCAAGGTGACCTCAAAATGCATTATGTTTTCAACTGTATTCGTTATTACGTCACTGTTTACCTTGTAGCTCGTCGCCGAGACCCATCACCAAACGTAAACACAGGATCACCCAGTCACAAAATAGATGAGAATAAACTGCTGCAGTCTGGACCCAAGTTTGGTAAAACATGTTCTGTTAGATAACTGTACCTATAACCACTTCTGTCATGTTCAACTTTTACAAGCAATTCATACTAGTTTTAAATTGCCTTACTTCTCTAGAAAAAGAGCATCCATTGTGGTTTTATTTGATTGTTCTCATTAATTAAATCTGTTTACTGATCTGAATTTAATACTATGTCTAATTTTTCTGTAAATTAATGTGTTTCAGAAGAATGCTTTTGTCCCAAAGCATGATTATTTTCAGTGCATCTTTACTTTTAATATGAAATATAAAATCTATTCTTGTATTAGTTTTTAAGTTTTCCTGTTGATTGTTGAATGGTTTATTTATGTATATTGTATCCAAACAACTGCTGCATGGTTGCCCTAGTAACCTACCAATGTTGATGGGGGATTACCAAGCTTGTATTGCTGTATATTCTATCTGGTACCAACATAAGGAAGAAAACATGGTGGCTTGATGTCATAGTGAATAATTTGGTTGGTTTGTGCATTCTGTACTCGTTGGCTCATCTCCAAAATATATCATTGTAGTTTTGATCACAAGCAATAAATTTGCACCTGTATTTAATTTGTAATTTATTAGCATATGCTCATGTCAGGTTATATTGTGAAGTTATAGATTTCTATTGTTGTTCATCATATATTTACATAGCTGGAGCTCTGTTCACTGTCGTATCTATATTGAAATACAGATAGCATTTTCAACATCCACACCCAACACTCACCACATCCTGATACTGTGTCACAAATGTGGCATAGTGTGTCAGTAAACAGTTATCTGTATTTAGGAACATAAAAATAAAATTCAAAATAAAATTAATTGAAGAAATTAATATGTAGGTACATAACAACAATAATAATCAACTATAGGTTTGTAATCTTCATAATTTTTATCAAATAACTTTAAGATACATGATCATTTACTTACATTAATATAAATATTTATATGTGTATATATAAGTTAATACTTTTTTTTTACAAACTGTTCAGAACTTTTTAAGAAGCTGTCTTCAGAAACTCAGTTGTAGATATATGCATCCTATTAGACTAGACATATCCAACACACATATATATGATTATGGGTTTGAATATGTTGTATGACCAAATCTACAGATTCATGAAGTTGTTGGTCATTAGATCACACTGCTCATGAACCGATCTTCTACTGCCAGGTTCCGAGTCGCCAGGAGCTGTTCGCAAGATCATGGCTTTGACGGACAAAGTTCGTCCTCATAACCCTAAAATACCCGTTCCTCCTGTAACTAGCCCCATTTCGGGTCGACGGGGCCAGACTTCCCCCCGCCATGGGGCTAGACCACATCACATGGTTCACCTGTCACCCGAGAGCTCGTCTGTGATCAGCCTTAGTAACATGCATACATACAAGCCCATTCGAACGGGTAAGGAGTGCCGGAACATATCAGGCTTTCCCCCTGTCTTTATGTTGATCAAACACTTGTCTTACTTCTGATGTACACTCTTTAAAAAGGGTTGGGTTTCTTCATAATCCAACTGTAATAAACATGAGAATAACTTGCTGTGACAGCTGTTTTGTCATCTTTAATTCAGCTCTCCATTTTAGTAATATGTATTAAGTACAATTTGTACATACATATATTGTTGATGAGATTTGATATGTTGAATTTCTGCTTATTCGTCAAAAAAGAACTATTTAAACAAACAATAATGTTATGTAAAACCTTTTCACCATGACATTTGTAAACATGAGACGGGGGAAAGCCTAGACCACTGCAGGCATGGGGATGCATGCTATGGTTGCTTTCTGTGTGTGGCTTTTGTGTGGCTTTGTGAATGTTGAATTTATACTTTTACTCTGTCATTCATTTTCAATCTCTGAACTAATGTTGCAATGTTTTGTAAGACATTGTGTTTGTTTCTTTGTGTAGTTTGAGGGTTGGTTTGCATTATGTATATAGATATATTACAGAGATAAAGGTTGTATTACATTTAAGATATGAGCAGATTAGATTCAGCCCTTGAAATCAGCAATGGAAGTCAGCAATGTCACCACAAAAAACTATTGCAAAATTGACCTGCAATGGAATTTTTTAATTATTATTTGGTATTACTTTGTTATTACCATTACTAATTTGCTGTCGCAAGATAATCTGAATTTAGAAGGCTGCTTCTTATCTGTTTGCCAAAAACAAAGACTGTTTTACTAAAGTTAAATGACTCAATATTTAGAGCATTACCATATATTTGAAGTCTAGAAATACTTTCCAAAAGAAGAGAGTCGGCTTATACACGAAGACAACAAATTGGTTCATAAAATTCCTATCGAAAACACTCCCGACCGTGACTTACAAATTTGATCAGACTCTTACAGCCTTTCACAGCTTATGTAACAATAATTTATGCACAGTATAAATAAAATACACCATCATGTAATATTATGTATTTTTGTTCTTGAATGCATTAATAGTTTGATGAATAATAATAAAAATTACTTGTTTTATTCAGTGGTAAAAATGTGTTCTTTCCAACTGTCAACCATCTTTGTTTGACACCTCTGTCTGTATAATTTTTTAAGCTCTTATTTGATTGGATCACACGATTTTGCCACCGGCACCAGTGTAAACAACAGCCATGGACCACAGAATTGTTTTTTTGTGTGTGGGAAAAACGGATTAAATATGCCTTAATGAGTTTATTATTTGCTGTCCAGTGAATAATTTAATTACTTATGTGCAGTGATATGTTATTACAGCTTGAATTATTTATTTTCCTGTTATGATTTATTGGTGCTAACTTATTTTTGCACAGCATGGAAGACTTTAGCATTGCTATAACGATTACCATGTCTGAAATAATTAAAGGGGAAAAATATAATGAAAAAGAAAAGCACAAGTCTGTTTGTTGACAGTATTATTGAAATCAATACAATGTACAACTGGACAAAAGATGACTTCGTCTTATTCATGAGGCTGATGATTTTGTACTTGATATTTAGGGTCAAACTAAGAGGTTGGCTTATACAAGGAGTCGGCTAATACACGGCAATATACGGTAAATTATTAATCCTAACACTGCTGATAATTGGGCTGTTCCAGAACTGATCATGTGGAGGGGCCAGAGGGAGTGAGAAAACTGATTTATAAACCCACTACCTACAGAATTAAATTTTACTTAAAACATATACACATTGTTATGTGAAAAGATGTGGCAGACCCACCAGACATAAAATAACTACGGAACAGAGCTTAATAATAACATTGTGTTTTTATTTATAGACTAGATATTTGTTGTTTGTTTGTTTGTTAACCATGTTGTTATTGACACAGCTTCTATGGGATCGACAGATTCGGCCAGTCCAACATGCAGCACGAAGAGTTACCAGCAGCAGAGTTCCTCCGAGACCGATTCCGGTCACTGCTTTGACAGCCAGAGCAGCAGCTCTGTGGGTTCATACAACTCACCGCCCGAACTGAGGAAGACTGGGCTACAAGCAGGTAATTCTCACGGCATTCTCACACAACGCCTGTAGTCATACTGGCAAGATACAGACTGGAAAACATTCTTCCATCTCATATCAGTTTATGTCCCGAGTCAATAAGATTTAAAATTTAACTTACATGAGTATTTTCTTATTAACATGGCTGATGACCTGTCCATTTAATGCTAATATCTTACCAATTTTGATATAAACATTTCTAATGGGTACAAACTCGTTGGCCAGTATAGTCTTCCTTCATGTTCCATATCAATAAAGAGGAAAGGTTTAATGAACTAAATAGTCATCGTTTAGTTGTCATTAACAACCATTAACCACAAAAATGTCTAAAGTCCGAACCAAAATGTTAACAAGTACGATAAACTACTCTCCTACCTTTATTTTTCGTTAGATTTTAGCCACATTTTGTCCAGACAGAAATCTTGAAAAACCCAGTACAGTGTCACAGATTCCACATACTAGATGATAATTATGTCACCTATATCGACTTCACTGAAATCGCATAGGGCAAAAAGCATGTAATTTTGTGCCGGCTGCCATTTTGACTTTTTATGGAATACTCTCTAAGAGAGGTGAAAGGATATGACTTATCTAACAATGTCATAACATGTTACGATATAAAAGCAAACGTGATGACGTTATATTAAAAATAAAAATAAATTAGTTTTGTTTAAAGATACCACTAGAGAACATTGATTTTATATTGATTATGTCACTTTGGAGGCTTTCGCCCCTATTGAAGAGTATTCTATAAAAAAGCAAAATGGCAGACGGCAGAAAACTGCATGTATTTTGGCCTATGCGATCTCAGCGAATCTGTGTCACTGTAATGGTTTTTTCACAACTTGTGTCTGGACAAAATTTTGGGGAAATGTAACAGTAATTAAAGGTAGGAGAGTAATTTATCGTAGTTATTAACAATTTGGTGCGGACTTTAGTGGATTTGTTGAAATAATAACAGTTTAATGATAAGAATTAAACATTTGCATTTAATTTATAATCTTTTAATTGTTATTTTTTAATTCTTTTTTTTATCAATCCATATTTGGAAAGGCAATTGTTTGTGGTGTAACCATCGGTCGAAGTGAAATATGTAAAATGATATACTAAATGCATTGCTCCCAAAAAACTAAATGTAATTCTGTAAAATATCCCTTTTTCATTGTTTTAACAGGGGCTGATCCAGGAAATATTGGGGTGGGGTACGGAGGGAAAAAGGGCATATAGACCAACTTGTTAAAAGGGTAACCCAATAAAAAATAAAAAATAAAAGCCAGAAAAAAGAGTGATTTGAATATGTTTAGGGAGTGTGCATCCCCTAGTCGACTCCCACCCACCCCCTGGATCTGCCTCTGTTTAATATTGTACTATGTTTACATCTTCCATATTGTCTCTGTTGTTGGTTTGTAAATGTGTTGTACTCTGTGACATGGTATTAGTATTCCCCTTGTTAAATGTCATCATGTCTTGGAATGGATAGTATATAAGATTGCATGTATTGTAGTTTTAACTAACACTGGAGGGTTTTGTGAAATGTAACCTGTGATGCTGAAACATACCACTACAGACATTTGATGTGTCACTGCTCAAGCATATCTGGCGGCTGCAGATAAATGTGGTTCAACTCCTGTATACCTGATAAATCACGCAGACACTGGCACTGATCACACTACTTAGTACAGTGACAGTTAATTGTATGGAGATTCACTAACTTTAATTTTATTTATACAAATTTAATAATTTTATTTTATTCTGACATCACTCTCAAAGTATAAAATTTACATTATTTTTTCTAATGATAATTATTTCACACCCCTATATTTAGACAAACTTTACAAACAGCAGTTGGATCATCTACCATCCTCAACCAAAAGATAAAAGAAATAGAAATAATGTGAACGTGTTAAAATGTCTTCGTCTCTTGACACAGCTGATAAAGCGATGATGCCGATGTTTCTTCCAACAGTACACAATAGCTTCCAGCATCATAGCTCGTCCCTGTCACTGGTCCGCGGGCGGCCTTGTCTGCCGTCTTATCACGCGGTCATGCAAAACGCATCAATGTCCGCTCCAACAGGTGAGCATGCTTGGCATCAGCAGTGTAGGGATGTGGGGATGGGGGGGGGGGGGGGGGGGATGTAGGGATGTTGAGAGAGGGGTTGTAGATTAATGTATTTCACGAGAAATATAGTTCTAAATTAACCACTTAGAAGAAAGGTCAGTTATGAAACGTGCATTTCATTATTAAAAGGTATATATAGAATAGCTGTTTCTGGCCTTTGTCAACCCATGATAATAAGGTCTTAATTAGTTACAAAGACCATTAATATGCTTTACCTGGCTTAATCATTGTTAAAGTACAACTTTACAATATCATTTTTACAATTCATCACTTATAACATTTTGAGAAAAAAACCAGTCCATCATTTGTTTGTTGTCTTTGTAGGTATGATAAGAAATACATGTACCTGCATAAATATAACTGATTCTTACTAACAGTACTAACTGGATACTTGTACAATTTTATTAATTGTTAGCTGGAATTTGTGCACCATTATTTTATAAAATATTTAGGTTTGCACATTTATTGATTGAAGTTAATAAGGTATTGCTTTATAGCATTTACAGAAACCAATAGCCCATTTTCAGCATTAACCCTTTCAGACTCGTTAACCCATTGTCTTCAAAGTGCCCCAGGAATTGATATATTTGACAGTTAAAGGATAAATTTACAGATGGTAATTTGATGATAACTTATTTGTTGTTCATAGTAGAAGACTGGTTCAAGCATATTTGTAAACATAAATAGATTTTTTATGAGAAGTAGCTCATTATTATACATATATACAGGTATATTAGAAAAATCACTGGTTATAAAAACATCAAATTTCTATAAAAATGTGTAAATGAATAAACTGCTATATCGTCGTCAATCTCATCATCACTCGCAAATCTCAAAAGTGGTATGTCATCTTGAATTTGTGATAGTATATCAGCTAGTGGAATTCCATCGGAATTATCACTCTCACATTCGATAAAACATCACTATCGCAGTCATTTTCCGTGGAAATGGATGTCCCATTGCAGTTAACAGTTATACCAAATAGGCTGAAAAGTTCCGAATAAATAGCACATTCTCACAACAAACCATGTAACACTTCTACAGGATGTTGCTGTTAGCACTGCCTCTATTGCGCATCTCAACCTGTGACAAATTTGGTGTTAAATACAAACTGAAAACACAACGGGATTTCCCATCTTGTAGTCTGAACAGTGATTTTTTTTTTAATGGGATTTCCCATTCCATAGTCGGAAAGGGTTAAATATTTCTGAAAATAGACAATTTAATATATTCTATAATAAATCAAAATTTTGTGATAAATCCTTATAGTTAACAACGAAACAGTGATATTATCCCCATAATAAACTGTATACTTGTACCGGTATATGTATTTTTTAATATGTGAATCTATTTTATAAGATGTCGTTAAATAAAACATTCCTTCCTTCCAATTTTATAAGATTATTTCAGTCCCCCATCTTGTAACATTGTTAATAACATATTAAGTGGTTAGTTTCCATATGAGAAACAAGAATATTGTCATTTTTAAATTATATTTCTTAGACTAAATGGAGGAAAAGGCATTCAATTTAATGGTAAATTTCCATGACCTACCTGTAGATTAGTGACTGCATCTAAATGATACAAAGGAGTGGGGGTTGGGAGTGTGTGTGTGTGGGGGGGTGAACAATGCAGTTATAGTAGATGATCTAAATGATTAAATAATTTAAAAAACGTATTGGAGACTGCAGGTTGTACACGTGTAACCATCTGATTAAATGATGGACATAATAAAACAAGAATAAAACATCTTGGTTAAAACAGCAGACTGTACAAATGTGCTATTATACTATATTAGTGTTTATATGCATGTATGTTGTCTGTAAACTAATCAAAGGTGTTGTCTTAGGCCAGCTTTTCATTAATGCGATTCATGTTTTATAGTGAGTGTTTCCACAAGCAGAAATGTGCTTTTCCATATCTGCATTTTCACAAGCAGATTACTATAAAACAAATTTACGTTATTGGAGTGTACTTTAAGCTGAAAGTAAATGCTTCACATTATGACATCACAGTGCTGGAAAAATCGCTTATTGCTTGACTCTTTATCAAAGCGCAGAATCGCGTATTTGGAAAAGGTACTATGTAAATGCCTTGTATCAATAAACTCACACATGAAATCACATGTATGGAAAAGTTGCTATGTAAATGCCTTGTATCAATAAACTCACACGTGAAATCGCATTATTGGAAAGCCGGCATTAGCCTGAATTTCTTGTTTACAGTTTAGCCATGATTCCCAATTCAAGATTGCACTTAGATTTTTTTCTTTTTTTTTAACGTAAAGTATGAACTGAAATAATGTTGTGTAAAAAATGTTCATCACTCAGCTATGCATATGTTCAATATTTTTTAACTTCATATTTGCATCAAATGAAAAAATGTAGGTGGTCAGTTTTCATTTGAATTATGGATCATGACTGAACTGTCGACGAGAAATCGGGTTAGATGTGAGCATGTTTAAATTCACTTGTGGTTACCTTGTAATGTTGGTCATAGGCATATGGTATCATTTGCATGTTTGGGTAGTGTGTGTATCCTATAGTGTCACTGTAAGAATATTTTTGTTACCCCACTCATTTTACTCTTTACATTATATGTTGTCTGTTATAATCGCCCATACATGTATTTTCCTGTGAATGTTTTTTCTATTCATGCAAGGTTGTAAAAATTTGTTTATGCTTGTGAAAACTTGTGAAAATATAATCCATAATGAAAATGTTTTATTTTACAGTTGACTTGAACATTTTCTGAAACTGTTTTTCTAAATTAATATGGCTTACTTGACGACTTTATGAACTTTATGAACTTGCAGCACATTGCAAAAATGCTTGTAAGGACAATGCAGTGTTGCTTAAGAGAGTTGTGTGAATTAGGCTCTGACCTACATTTGTACTTTCCACATGTTGACGCTTGCTGTTGATTGAGTGGATGTAGGCAGACAGTTGATCATCATTTCATCATTTGTTGCTTTTATCCATGGAGAATATTCATTCTCTACTTCATTTTCTTGAATAACTTGTCCCCAATAATGTTGATTAATATTTGTGTCAGTATTCTACTATATGATAGATGGGGTTTTCTTCATCAGAAGAACTAAATGAATCTTGTGTATCATGCCCAGTGAGTCTTCATTAAGAGGTATTATTTTGGAGGCCATGGCAAAAATGTTGAGCATCCAGACCTTTGGACCTTGTGATACAGTGATTTTTATACGCACGTTTATGATGGATGTATTATGGTATGGCGTTGTCCGTCCGTCCATCCGTCTGTCCATCCATCCAACTGTTAACTTTTTCTTGTCCGAACCATATCTTGCATACAGATGCATACAGGACCATCAAACCTCACATGTTGGAACAACTTGGGATGGCTGTGTGTCGTGTACTATTACTAGATCACTGTAACCTACTTTTCACAATCTACTGCACATAACAGTACCGGTAAATCCCTGTCCCGACCATATCTTGCATACATATGCATACAGGACTATCAAACCTCACATGTAGGAACAACTTGGGATGGCGGTGTGTCACGTACAATTACTAGGACACTATGACCTACTTTTTACGGTCTACTGCACATAACAGTAAATCCCTGTCTGGACCATATCTTGCATACAGATACATACAGTACCAATCAAAGCTCAATGTAGGAACAACTTGAGATGGCAGTGTGTCATATACAATTACTAGGTCCCTGTGATACAAATAAATCAAATAATTTGTCTATATTCTGAACATCATAGGAAAATCACCTTCTCCAATGGATACAGTATCATCAGTAGTTGGTCCAAAACAAACTGTTCATCCATCCCATTGCAAACATTTCACATAATTAGAACTGAAACATACTCATAACATATTCATTAATTTGATGGGCATATTATGTACCTCACCGGTACTCTTGTTATTCTTGTCAGTGGTTGATATTCCATTTAGGATATCATCTGTACAATTGTCAAATGATTCTTTTTTCCGTACTATTGAATTATGTTTTTCAAAAACATATTGCATGTGAAATTGTGTGATAGTTCATTTCTTTTTTTAATTGTCAGTGAACTAGATCTTATTGTACCATTGTACTCTATTATCAGGCCTGTGTCATGTTCATCCTTCTGGCTATATGAACCCGAGACCTCCTCTCCCAGATTATCAAGCAGCAACTCAAATGGCCCAGCTGGCTAGACAGAAACAGCTGTGGAAGATGGATCATTCACAACCAAATGAAGCCTACTATCCAAAAGGCAATTTTATTCCTCAAGAAGGAGAAGGTGAATCATTGTAAAGATGAAACACATAATGTAGATTAATTTGTTTAATGTTTTGTTTGATATACTGATGGAAAGAAATAAAGGATCACACAAATTACAACAAGAAATAATGACTGCATCAAAAATCAATTCATATTGTCAGAAGTTGACTGGGAACATACAAACAGCACATTCAACACTACAGACATTCGATCCCACATTACAACTTGGTATGAAATACAGACATTACTACGCTAGTTGTGAATTATATTTGGTCTACAATTTCATGTGTCCCCTTATTTTTTTAGTATATTTTAAGATTCTTTTTGTATGTAAATTTATTTATGCAGGTTTTAAAATGGTGTGACATTCCTTTTAGTTTATATGATATGCAAAGTGATTAATTTTGATTTTAATTTCATTTTCAGATGTTGATCAAGAGCAAGTCTCAGCTGTTTGATTAATGGTTGGTAGTAATAATATTTAATGGTGCAATTTTTCATTGCAAAACTGTGATAAGAGGCCAGTCCCCACAGTCTGGTTCCCAGTACAGGAGGAGAACTGTTTCATGACTGGCTGCATTTCATAAACTCACTTGCCATTGAATGGTTAGGATGTGTGGACTAAGAAGTGTGAAGACTTAAGAAAGGGAAATAGTGTCTGTGACAGGAAATAACAATTGACTGAACATTTAGCAATAAGAGGAGTTTGTGGTAATGTTTTCAATAACTAGAGTGTTATGCAAGTTGTAAAACTGAAGAGAGCATTACGAAAGCATTACACATAACTGGATGTGATTGTTAGTGATTCATAATACATCACTGGAGGATTTTCTCATTAAAACTTATTCACAGTCAGATTGCTGATCTCTTGCTTGGATTGATGGAGTAACAAACCTGGTGAATGGTTGTTTGCTTGTAACATTTGCTAGACGGTGAACAACATTTTGTACCTTCAGCCACCACTGGCTGGTGTGCTAAAATAATACAGTATGATGCTTTCTGTTTATTGACTACAGTTGATGACATTAGGAAGCTGAAAGTGGAACACCTCCTGAGTGGATGTCTGTAAGACAAAACACTGTAAACTGCCATCACTTACAAGGTATAAAGGTGCTATGTACAGTAAATAGATGTAGACATTTTAGAGAAGAAGAGTGCTCACATTTGCTTTGGTTTTATCTATGAATGAAATGGCATCACAAAAACAAGTGCTTTCACACATCACACAATTTGAATGTGTAAGATACATTTTTAACAGTGCGCTTTGTTTGATACAGTAGATGTTTGGAGTGTTGTTGAAAGCCAAGGAATCTCATATGAAACACTAAAGCCAATTATGATTTAAGCAACAAATATATGGTCTGGTTAACTATATTTGTTTTTTAATATGACTGAAATATACACTGATACAGTGCTGCGGGCAGGTTCATAATAATAATAAAGTCTGATATCTGTGATTCTGTGTGGAGATGCCTGAGGACAGTTACTGCAACACAACACTAATGATTTAAATTCTTTTTTTCTCTCTCTCTCACTCTCTTCTGTGATTACTTCTCTAAAGATAATCTGTTGTACTTCACAGAGAGTGATGAGTGTGTGACATATTTATTGTCTTACTTGTTTATCAAAAATACCTGTTTGTTACTTTTGTTATCAGTGAAAACAAATGCTTCCCAGTGTGCATACGTAGATGTTTATCTTGCCAGTGACAAGCAGCCGATCCTTCATGAGCACTGGCCACAACGGTTCAGTTAAGCAGAGATGCAGCAGGGTTTTGGGTCAGGCCTGTGTATACTACAGTCAAGTATATTTTAATAACAGTAAATATGTTGGTTTCATTTTAAATGTTTTATCTTTTTGTTTTATTGTTATTTTAAAAGAAATTTGAAAAAAATATCCTTAACAAGTATGATTTCTTTCTCATTTTAACTGTTTTAGTTGTGATTTAAAAGGCAACCATCTCAACATCATATCGCAGCTACATGGTTTAAAGTTGTTTGTGATCTGCACAAACTGTATCAGTCTTAAATTAAGAGTAGGCATTGTTTTCTTTAATTATTTTTTAAAACTATTTTGTCCCTTGCGTGTGGTCATGTCCAAAAGATCTTGATGGTTGGACTGTTAGGCCTAAAACACACCGGATCTGGGTCTGGCGAGCATGGTACCAGTCGAAAATTAAATGCACTAAATCAAATATGACAAAACATATGGTGCGAACTACAGACCTGGCAACAGATTACACAGGACATACTCTACAAAAGGAATTTATTAATCAATGTCGATTTCTCATACTTATTTTTGGTGTTTATAGAAGTAAATTTATTTGAAGATATGAACTCATTATTATATATTGATAACATGTTACAGCTACAGACACAGACATCAAAATACACCAGACATAGCGTCTTTGCCACACTCGCCAGATAGCCGTAGCATAGATTAATCTCAGGTTTTTGATGGATTCATTAACTTTTATGTCAAACAAAATGATAACCTATGACATGCCATTAAAACTTATGTATGGTACAAGTATTTAGTTTTTTATGTTATTAAGTTACTTTCAAAACAATAAAACAATGCTGTTCACTTTAAAATAATCCGCATTAAAAATCATTGTGAAAAGTTGTCATTGGCATATTAATAATTTTTCTGTCTGACTTATGCCACAAGAACATCAACTTGGATGAAAATCCAAAACATACTTTCTGATTGTGGTTTATTGTTATTTTGCAAGGCTGAAGGCCCCAGATAACTAAACTGCTGCGTAATTCTTATAATGTAACCTGTTACCCACTATTTTAGCTACTTAACATTATCTTTAGTGGATGAAAAATAGGCTACCCTGTACATTGCAAAGACTGTAGCTCTGTCAACATCATAAACAAAATATTAGCAATTAAACCAAATTAGTGGTGTTTAACAATGGACTAAATATTGGTCTCCAAATTGTATAAACAGCTTTTCCTTATATTTCAGGCATACTGTGCTTTTTTCAGGTGTGCTGGTACAAATGTCACGTGTTACAAAAGGTTTTTTTCATGCACAAAACTGAGAGAAATGTTTTTTGAAAGGCTTTTTACACAAGAGATGAATTAAAAATTATTAACCCTTTTCTCACAAACCATGGTAAGACATGTGACACCCAAGATAACATACGTGACTTAATGGGTAACACGTGTTATTCTGGACAAAATGTGTTTGTCTTGTCCAGATCTGTAGTGCCATTAGTACCTCTTATTGTAGCTAAACTGATTAGAATAGATGAGGTTTTATTATTATTATTATTTTTAATTGATATCACATGAATGGAAGTTAGAAGAAACAATGATGTCAAAAATGAACGATAATCCTGTTAATTATGACACTTTATGAAACCCTGTATTTTCTGGATCTAGCAATGGCAGGTAATCTGGAAACTAACTGGTTGGGCGGGACTAATCGATGCTGAGTGAATTTGTATGGACCTACATGTATATTTGAAAAATCGAAGTATTGTACATGTATGTTGTCTTTGTTGCTTGAGAAGGGGCGGGATCTAGCTCAGTCGGAATAGTAATCGCCTGAGGTTCTTTAGTCGTAGGATCAAACGCCCTCAGTGGACCTATCCTCTGATTGGATTTTTCCTCCCGTCCCATCCAGTGCTCCACAACAGGTATATCAAAAGTCATGGTATGTGCTTTGCTGTCTATGGGAGTCAATATAAAAGATCCTTTGCTACTAATGAAAAAATATAGTAGGTTTCCACTAATACTACCAGTGTGTTCTAGTGGTGTTACTAAACAAAACAAACTTTAACTATCGTTGCTTGAAAAATTCTCTTAATGGTTGATGTCATGTTTAGAGGTGGTTAGTCAGGATATCTGCAAAACGTTGTGCCGTTAAGAGAGAGATTTCGATTTAGCGTTGTCTTCCCTGTAACAGATAATATTTCCATTTGAGATATTTTCAGCCAAGAAGGATTCACCCTTAAACAGTTATCCACTAACTGGTCTTGTTCGTGTTAAAATATTGACTTTCAACTGTTTCACTATTTCTTTAAAAGAACCCATTTGATGTATTTAAAACTTTAAATATTATAATGAAACCAGGCAATGTTTTGGTAAAAAAAAAATTGATTAGCGACGGTAATCAGTTGAAAATAGAGTAGCAACTGCTATTTATTAAGGTTTTGTAGAATTGTATAGCAATCTGTGGAATTCCTTGGGACATTGTTTTAAACTCAAAAAAGTAGTTTGAGATTGTTTTGAATGTCTTTTCTCAGTGGTTCTGTTGACATTTTCGGACAGTGTCATGTGTGTTATCGTATGTCACGTGTGTTACCACCAACTCTGACTTGGATTCCAAGGAGACTATGGATAATTATCCTTTATTTTAGGCTGGTACAGGTAGACCATCATGTCACATGTTTTACCATGGAATTGCCCATATATGCTATGTGGGAGTATTTCTGTACAGGATTTAACTTAAAACAATTTTTTTCTATTTGCCAAGACCTTCAGAAAATGTCTAGGTAACACTTCCATGTTAAGCCCATATATCATTTCCAGTTGGCCTTCAAAAGGCTTAAATGACAATATTTGTTTTTCATTGCATTAAATCGTACATAAATCATATTGATTTATTTTCAAGTCTTTGAGTGTTACTAACCATGTGTATTGGTATCATGTATTGCCATAAACCTGAGTTTTCATTGATGGTAGTACACACTTTTAGCTTCTCTTTACAAGTAATTTTAAATGACCTTGTTTCTGTATTATTTTTTCCTTCAGTTTTCAGAACAGTTTTAACCATTGTCAGTACACTCTACACAAATTTTATATTGTTTTTAACTGATGCCATTGTAAAACATTTTTAACAGTCAAATAAAAATTAAATCAAAATAAGATATATTACTATTTTTATTCACCTGTTCACAATGTGGCAGTTTTTATTCAGAATATTTCTGTTTGATATTCTCTCTAGTTTAATTATAGATGTAATTATATATTTAACAGGCCTGACCCTGTTCTCATTTTATGTGTTCATTACCACCATTATTTGTAAGAATGGCATAGTAGTTCCCTGTAGTTTTCATAAGATGGTCTATTTTGTATTATATGTGTATGCTTTTATTTGTGAATAAATCATTGGATATATACCATGGTGGTTTTGATTTTGAAAAACTTTCAAATCTAAAGTAACAGACTAACATGAAACAACTACCATATGATCATGTATTTGAATGCAGGCACTTGTGAAGAAAAGGTCCAGATTTTTTCGAAATATTTTCCAGGGGAGCATGACTGGACTGCTTAGAAACTTCGGTTGCCACAGTCTAGACCACCGCCCCCTGCTGAAATTTCTGCACACGTGTCTGGAATATATTGGGGAATATAAGAAAATACGCTTTGAGAAGGGGTGGGCTTTGACACCTGACCCCCTCCCCCGCACGCACACACAAACACACACACACACACGCACCTGCACATGCACCTGGAATGTTTAAAGACACCCCAGCACAAAAATACATAGTCTGTTGGTTATCAAAAAAGTTAAGTACATGAATAAAATGATGGATATGTAAAAAGAATGCATGGGACAGCTTTAGATCTGATTTAGAAAATCGTTTTTCTTTATTTATCTTAAAACATTTAATGGATGACCTTGTAAACGTAACATCCATGCCGAGGATGCTGAATTGTATTAGATTTCCTTTGAGAACATTACCTGAATTGTGAATCTCCAGTACTGCAATGGATCGAGTTCGAACGACTGGTGTTATATTGGAATCAGACCATAATTCAAAACGGAGAGAAAAGGATTCGTATTATTTTGATGATCACCATGTGGTCAAACGCCAATATCGGTGAAAATAGAATTCTGTGCCGCCCAATCCAGGCACATACATAACTAATACATGGATATTGACAAGTAAAGGACCTCTGTATGCTTTTACATCTATCATTTACGGTAAAGGTACCGCGAGTGGTATGCATAGGTAATCACACTTTTGATGTTTTGATTGACATCCTATAGTCCCGAGTGCTAAAGAAGGTTTGTTTATTTGTTTAGTTTAATGATACCACTAGAGCACATTCATTAATCATCGGGTGTTGGTATGTCAAACATTTGGTAATTATGACTTGTAGTCAGAGGAAATCCACTACATTTTTATATCAGCAGCAAGTGATCTTTTATATGCACTTTTCCAGAGACAGGAAAGCACATACCACAGACTTTGACCAGTTATAGTGCACTGGTTGAAAAAAACAATCAGTTGAATGGATCCACCGAGGTGATTTGATCCTGCGATGCAAACACCCCAGGCGAGTGCTCAATCGACTAAGCTAAATCCTAAAAAAGCTGCAATGTGTTTCTTTAATTTTATACTTGTCTAATACACTGGATTATTTTAAGAAGGTTTTGATTTGATTATAAGTAAGGCCAAACAAAATAAATTTCACGTCTTTGGTCAGCGCGCGCGTCGATTTTGACCCTTGCGCGTTAACATTAAAAAAAAAACGTCGATTTTTTACCAAGACGTAAAAGGCGCATTTGGAGCCCAAATGCCATCGCGCATGAACTAGAAGGTGCCTTCTGATTTCAGTTTAAATATGCCCCTTATTTTGGTATCAAATATACCCACCTTTTCTGTGAAATCCATGCTTTAAAAAAAAGAAGAAAAAAAGAGAAAAAAAGCCGTATCGTCGCATCAGTTCTGGAACTTTGGTCTGACCAAAGACGGACTTTTTTATTGACCTAATCGTCGCAGGATCAAACCACCTTGGTGGATCCATTCAACTGATTGGGTTTTTTCTCGTTCTAACCATAGCACAGCTGGTCAAAAACCGTGGTATGTACTTTCCTGTCTGTGGGAAAATGCATATAAAAGATCCCTTGCTGCATTATGAAAAATGTAGCGGGTTTCATGTCAGAATTAACAAATGTTTGACATCCAATAGCTGATGATTAATTAATCAATGTGCACTAGTGTTGTCTTTAAAAAACAAACTTTAACGACAGTTTTATTTCAAAATGTTGGCACTATTTCAGGCACCACACCACCATTTGTCAAGTCGTTACTTATTGTAGCAGCTTAAGAAAACCACTTTATTAAAACAAAATTCTGAAATGCAACCTTCACTAGGCAGAATTCCTTTGTCACCTCCATTATAATGCACAACTTGATTGTGTTATCTTGATTCAATGGTAGGCATTGAGAAAAGAGTTAATCATGAGGGAGAGATGGGGATTTGTGAACTGCTTCCGTCAAAAGGGTACCGATGAATTGGCATGTAACTCTATGTCCAGTGAAGTTAAAATTGATATAAAAACATATTAAGTTTCAAACCCACACGAAGTCAACATTTTCGGAAAAACAGTGTAAATAAAAGTGTTTTTTACAAATTATCATCAAATTGCATAAGTTAAATGTTATTTTACACTAGTTATGAAGACAACCGATGGAACAGCCAACGTAGAGGTTGAACGGTCCTACATTTAGGCCGTGTACTGCATTATCTATTACTTCGATAACAATGCGGCTTTGTTCACAGAACAGAACATTTTAGTGAAAAATGTATGGAATGGGTTTAAAAGTCGGTAATATTGTTTTAACATTTTAATATAACATTCATTATTATTATTCATTGATTCCCTTTCACGCAAACGGACTATAAAGAAAACATATTTTTTCTTGAATGCATTTTCTCAGAATGCATCACACATTAAAAAAAAAAAAAATTCACCCAGTCATTATTATCTCCAATATTTTGTGGTAGGGATAAAATGTGTTATAACTTTGCAGCCAATGGACATAGCCACACAAATTAGTATTCAAAATTGGGAAGGGGGGAGGGGTGTGTGTGTGTGTGTGTGTGTGTGTGTGTGTGTGTGTGTGTGTATTAAACCTCTCTGGGAAGAGAAGAAAAAACGACGAGAAAAACCCAGACCTGTAAAATAAATATCAGTGTCATGGGAAAAATTAAATAAATCTGGGGAAATTCCAGACGAGGCTTCTCTACAACCTGATATATGATATATACAACTTGGTATAAAAAGTAGGTCACCAGAGTTCAAAAGGTTATGATATTTTGTTGATTTTAAAAATCCGACACCTTAGCATTAATGGTATTACTGCTTCATGTATGAGAGACATGTTTCAACTCAACTGCCTAGAATGTGAATTATAGACACACTGTGAGTAATTAAAGGGGTCATTGTTTTCACTGGTGACTCATATTATTAGCTTGGTAAGCACACTGTTTTGAGTGCTGCAGTGGGGCATACTGGGTGGGTGGAATGGTTTCTATTGTCTTCCTATTTTGGCATTACAACACATTCCTTTCTTCATCAACATGTTCCAGGTCACTGGTCTTACCATGAGAGTTACTGGTGTAAGAATGTTATATGAAACAAATACACGGTCGGCATACTCGTAAGGAATTTGACACTGGGTCGGCGGAGAAAGGGTGTGTGTGAGGGGTGTCCCCCTCTTGCAATTGGTGCTGCAGGGGTGTTCCCGCTTGAAACATTTTCAAAGATATCTACTTTCGGAGAATATTGTCAGAATATTAAACAGAAAGAACACTAAAATATGTACCAGCATGTGCTGTCCACGTAACACCTAGTACATCTAGAATTTTCATAAATTGTCAGTCGCAATTCCTTATAAATTGCAAACTTGTATTATGCTTGCGTTTGTAGCTAACGAATGCAATGTCCACGTCTAACTGGTATAGTGTGTTTCGTGATCGTTCACCACCAAGATTGCAGACTGCCATGAAGTAAATAATCATTATGCCTGGTGTCTTTGTTATTCTCCAATGACCCAATCGTTCAATGCCACCATGTGACCACGAGAAGATAGAAACTAGACTTTTAATTAATGTGCCTTCCTTAGAAATTAATAATTATTGGTATATTACAATGTACTATAGGTAGTCGCGGCATAGATTAACTTGATTGCGAATTATAATATATAGAGACATATATCGCTGATTCGATACTTCACTGCATATTGAATTGAATATTTGAATATTTAATATTTTACTTCTCTCAAACGTACAGTTCAGTGCGCTCCGATGGGCATTTGTGCATACACATATAATTCTACATTCACTCAGACTCTTGTAAGCATGCTTAACTAAAAGTCTTTATCAAAAGTCCTCCCCCATCCCTCTGGAGTGCGTGTATTGTGTTCATGCTGTTCACTGATTGAAGACATCCCAGCTTGGTAGGCAACACGTTTTGAGTACTGCAGTAGGGCATCCTGTGTGTTTGTGAAATAGTTTCTATAGTCTTCTTATTCGTCGTCTTCTTCTGACAATACAACAACTTCCTTTCTTCGGCAACACAGTCCAGGTCACTAGTCTTAGCATACAAGATAACTGTGAAACAGCGGAAATGTAGAGCATCTGCATCTACTAAGAATAATAACTGCGGCAATAGATGCAATGATTATTTACTTGTCTTCGGGACAGTCTACGATAGCATTTGTGGTGCAAAACGTTCCTGGTTGTTCGTTGGATCACGAAAAACGTACGCTCAGTTTGCTGGAATGTTGTTGTTACCAGATAACGGACAATTGGTGCTGCAGGGGTGTTCCCGCTTGAAACATTTTCAAAGATATCTACTTTGCCGACCATGTCTTTGTTTCATACAACATGGATCGTTCCAAAAGACTTGATGTCTTATGGGATACATGCATCATGTGTAACATCACATCATTTTAAGATAAAGAGAGGAATGGTTATTCGAGGAAGCAGGCATCATGGTAAATAATATGACGTCTTGTATAAAGAAAACATTCTGGCACTGCCTCTGCTTTCACTGGAAAAGGTAAAAGGGCAGCTTAAAACTGCTACCCTGATGTGATTTTTGCATTTACCTACATGCATGGTACTCAACCGTCGAAATGCACTGAAAACTGTATTTATTACTGTGAAAAATAAATTGTTCCGTAGAAACTTCCTGCATGAACAGAATAATACCAAAGCAAAACGATGGTAGAACTCACAATTGACATAGCACTTTTTTTTCTAAATAATTCGACTGTATATTTTGTTACATTAATTACCTCAAAACTCAGTTAGATAAGAAAAAAAAATGCGAGTATAGGTGGCAAGGATTCTGAGATATTGGTACTAATAACTATTGTATGGCGGCCATCTTGAAAATCCACGATGATCACCATAATGTATCTTGGACAAGTGTTCCCTTTTAAACGTTGAAAACTAAGGCAATGGGCAAACATGTTTCACTTTTTAATGAGAACAGAATGATTCATTTCTTTTATAAAAACAAATCTATCTAGTAATATTGTGAATAATATAACTACATCCATTACCCTCAACACTCTAAGTTATATTAAAAGAAACACTAAGAACCTAGGTGGTATGGATTCTGAGGTAGTAGTATCAATAGGTTTTTACATGGCGGCCATCTTGGAAATCCACAATGGCGACCATAACGTATCTCGGACAAGTGGTGCCTTTTAAAAGTTGAAATCTAAGCCAATAGTAAAAATATTTTCAAATTGTTACTGGTAGTGTGTGTAATGATCTGCTGACTGCCTGCAAAGTAATTATGTTTTTTTTTTACACTTTTATGTTAGTGCTGTAAATATGACTTTCTGTCGTTTGTTGTAAAGACACTTTTTTTTTCAAAATAATTTAACAATGAACACTTTACTTATTCACAGGGTGTTTGACATTCACATTGTAGGCAGTTGAGTTGAAATATGTCCCTCATACATGAAACAGTAGCACCATTAATGCCAAGGTTTCGGATTTTTATAATCAACACAATATAATGACATTTTTATCTCTGGTGACCTCATTATCATACCAATTTGTATATATTATATATCAGTGTGTTGAGGGGTTATAAACATAAACATTTTGAGTGTTCATTGGTGTGGCTATTTCCACTGGTTGCAAAGTTATGATACATTTAGTTATCCATACCCTAAACTATTGTACACGAATTTGTCCTCGCCTCACTATGTTTATGGGGTGATGTCTACCAAAAAGCTACTCCTTAAAAAGGTCTATCATATTAATTTATTAACTACAGGCATGGGGCTATAAAACAAAAACAAAAAACCTTCATGAGAATTTGCCCGCCCAGGTGATACCAATTTCGACTCTGGCCCATGGACTATAATACCTGATGTGACGCGTTAAGTAGTATTACGTAACAAACTGCTCACAAGAGGGAGGATTCAGTGGGATGGAGCAAAATGGTCACGCCCTTTATATATAATAGCCGTCATATTTATACTGTTTCATTAATTAAATATACCAATACACCTGCTCATATGGCAGGCAACAATGTGCATTAAATATCGTTGAATATGCATGCCAGTAAAAAACCCACCCCAAAAACCTTGCCTGATTGTTCCTTTAACACTTTTTTAGCCAGTACTAGTTACTTTAATTAATATAATTATAATCTACTTACATTTTCATGCTTACAATAAGAAAATCTGTATATCCAATACATTTCTGGTCATATAATTTGCAGTGGCTCAGTCTGGATATTTGCCTACAGTAGTGTCTAATGTATCTCTTTATTTCAACCTTTTCTCGTTCCAACCAGTGCACCACAACTGGTCAAAGGCCATGGTATGTGCTTTGCTGTCTATGGGACGTGTATATAAAAGATCCCTTGCTGCATTAGGAAATATTTAACGGGTTTCTCTGATGACTACGAGTCAGAATTACCAAATGTTTGACATCCAATAGCCGATGATTAATTAATCAATATGCTCTAGTGGTGTCATTAAACAAATTAAACTTTAACTTAAGAAAATGATTAAAGAAATGAACTATTGACTATCGTGTTTCTACCATCAGACCTGCAGAATCTGATAACTGTTCATATGCCGTTACGAGTGTTACACTGGTCAGCCTACATGTTTATGGCAATCAGTGACATGAATGAAGTTTGTCATCTTAAAGTAGTGACTATAACCATCTTGTAATGCAATAAAATAAAAAATATCATGCTTTGTTATAAAATTATGGATAAGGGATGAAGTCGGGCTCGCTTTCACATGTTTAGAAATCCATTAATGGAATGGTTTTCAAGTGTTGTATACCTCCAGGTATAAATACATACATCTTTTAAATGCAAAATAGTGGGGTCATATTTGGCTTTCCCGTGACCATTTTTCGGGGACTAAATTTTGACGGTGATTTCAAATCTTTTGGATCTTTAGATAAAGTTTAGTCCACATGTTAAATTAAATGAACAAAAGTTTGTAAAGAGTTGAATGATGGTTACTCCAAATCTAAAGCGTGATCAACTATAGCTTGAAGGCAGAAGAAGAAGAATGAACAGGTCATTTGAAGTTGTTTCGATTCTGCTCTTCGGCGAATATGCTGTTGTGCGAAGTAAAGCGCCAAAGCTTTTTACTCGATGACTGACAAACATCTTGCTGGCACTGTATGGTCGTCGTCGTCCGATCATCCATCGGTATGCATTATTATAACATATGTTAAGATCCTTTATGGTATCCTGTGTAAATTTCACCCATAATACACCCGCGTACAAATTACTACAATAACTTACAAATAATTGTGTTTTAACAGATTCTGAACATTTTGCAAATCGCCGCAACAACATGTTTGTACGTACACAAAGGGCTCTATACTGTCGTTTAATGTCTTTATCGTCTTTCATTTTTTTGCATATAATATGACCTAGATATTTATAGTCATCAACAAATTTCAGTACATCACTACACAAATATATAGAAAGCACATTGATCAACTTCAGAGTTTCTGGCTCAATACACATACAAACAGTTTTCATTGTATTATATATAATATCATAATCTTCTGCAAATTTCTTGCAAATCGTTAACATTTTTCTTAATGCAGAAGTAGATGGGCAAAGAAGTGACATATCATCAGCAAAACTGAAGTTATTTAGAAACACCCCTCCAACATTACACCCAACTGCACATTTTGACAACTGTAGGTTACGGTCATCAATATATATATATATATATAATATATATATATATATATATATATTAAATAATAAGGGTGACATTACCCCACCTTGACGGACACAATTTGTTACATTAAACTTACAGGAAATATATGCACCCCATTTTACACTAAACAATGGGGTTAAATACCATGCTTTGAAAAAGCGAACTACAAAAGTAGGCACGCCTTTTTTGTTTTTAAAGTGTCATATATAATGTCCAGTGATTTACTCAGTCAAAGGCTTTTTTCGCATCCAAAAAGCAAACATACACAGGACTACCTTGTGAAATGTAAAAGTTAATAACTTCCGTAAAAGCAAATAAACACATATCGATGGATGTCCCACTTTTAAAACCAAACTGATAGTCCGATGTACTCAGGTCTGTTCGTGATAATAGTACATGTTCCATAACTTTTGATATCACAGTTGCTAATGCAATTGGACGGTAATTGCCTTTATCTGTTATGTCTCCGGTTTTGTTTTTCACAATAGGAACAAGAATAACATCTGTCATACTACTAGATACATGCCCGTGTACAAGCATGGCCTTGAAACAAACTGACAATAGAACGAATAATCTCTTGGACGCATATTGGAGGGAGAGACTAAATCGTAGACACTGAGAGTCGTCAGCCAGTGAGCGTCTACTGAATATTCATGAACAAACGGTTGATCGACATCGAGATTTTACGACATCGAGTAATGTTCTGGTGTATACATATATAAATTATTCCAACTGTAGATATTAATGTAACAAGTATTTAATAATATACAGTGTGCTTAATAAATTGTGTAATTGAATGTTACGTAGCGTATATCAATGTCGTTGTTTGTTGTTTTCCTGCTCTTCTTCTGTGGGGGGACCGGCTTCGGTGGCGTCGTGGCAGGCCATCGGTCTACAGGCTGGTAGGTACTGGGTTCGGATCCCAGTCGAGGCATGGGATTTTTAATCGAGATACCGACTCCAAACCCTGAGTGAGTGCTCCGCAAGGCTCAATGGGTAGGTGTAAACCACTTGCACCGACCAGTGATCCATAACTGGTTCAACAAAGGCCATGGTTTGTGCTATCCTGCCTGTGGGAAGCGCAAATAAAAGATCCCTTGCTGCCTGTCGTAAAAAGAGTAGCCTATGTGGCGACAGCGGGTTTCCTCTAAAAACAGTGTCAGAATGACCATATGTTTGACGTCCAATAGCCGATGATAAGATAAAAAATCAATGTGCTCTAGCGGCGTCGTTAAATAAAACAAACTTTTTCTTCTGTGGGATAATCCCGCCGATATTTTGATGAATTTTACACCAGTGGTTACGGTTATCTAAACGTCAAAATTGTAATGCACGTCTGTACAACTTAATTTCATAAACAAATAAACAAACAACAACAACAACAAAAATCATTCAGCAACTACAGAATGTATAATTTAAAATAATTACTGTATAAATGAGTACAGGTCAAACCGATTACAAAAAAATGTTGTCCACTACTGTTAATTATAATTATTTAATTATTTGTAATAACAATTGTCCTAAATAAAAATAATAACAACAACAACACAACAGTAGTTACGGTAGGTTTTTGGAAAATTATAAATTTAAGATTTCAGTAGGTTGGATTATAAATACATTATCTCACTACCAAGTACACATGAAGTCATCCACTGATGTAGTTAACAAATTACACACTTCTTGGCTAATGTCTATTTCCTCAAAGTAAAAGTCTACTTTTGTAGACACCAAAAATTA
>NC_054706.1:40520203-40562703 GCF_016097555.1 Gigantopelta aegis
AATTCTGTGTATTTACTCTTGAGCAGGGTAGACTATGACGATGAACCCGAGGATGGAAAAGAAACCAAGCGCCCTTGTTACTGGATTAGTAGTTTTACAGAACAACACACACAGTCATATATAGAGCTTGTGACAGCAAGTGCCATTACCGTAGCAACATCGGATCCACTGGGTTTATAGCTGTGATCACGCACGCCTTCATATGACTTCAACAATGGTGTGATCTCCTTATGTCTGCAATCACATATCTTAAATTATTACATTTCTTGTCCAACAAAAGGAAATGAGATATTTTTTGGATTGGCCAATTCTAAAAATTGTGTTCAGATATTTAACATTTGACAGGTCAATCTTACTACATGTTTATTTTACCCAACTTGTCACCAATTACTGATGGAAAGAATTAACAGATCACATAAATAAGATCAAATACATAGTGACAGCAAACAGTCATGGGTGTATGGGGAATCTTTGATTTAGGGGGGGGGGGGGGGGGGGGGGGGGGGGGGGGGGGGGGGGGGGGGGGTGGTGGTCTGGAGGGGTTGATTTGCCCAAAATTTTACCGAGATAAAAACTGCCCGAATTTTTCCAACTGTTTTGCCCCAGGTCGTACGCCCATGCAAACAGTGACTATGGCCAAAACACCAATTTAATGTCTGTCTTCCCATTCAGCTTTGTATTTTATTTAGGCATTATGTTAATTATTCACTTTGGTCTACAACACCCTGTGTTCCTTTATTTCATTCCATTTATGTCTGATAATTTACAATAATATGGCACACATGCAAGAGCCATATTCAATTAGAAAAACCTCTTTGAGAACTGTAGCATATTTAATATGCAACTCATTTTATTATTTCTTTTAGAGCACATGCATAATTGTTATGCAATCAACAGGTGAAATCATTAGCAGGCAAATTCCAATGTGCCTAGCAAAAGTTACAATTTGATAATAAAATAAAGAACTTTTTAATAAGTATGGTGGAACACAAGCATGTCTCAGTACGTCAAATTTTGTGGAATATTTGTTTGGTTCCGTGACCTATGATCACTGAAACCAATCAAAAACCATTTTTCGGTAATCATAATAATGGTGGATTATTTGACATGATAATGAGTAATCGACATGCTACCAGAAACTATCACTTCTATCAATTCAGAGACCTGTATGGACGGGTTAATTGAATTTTGTCTGTAAGTGGTGCAATGGAAATAAAAAAGGGTACTCAGAAAGTATTTATCCCAAAGGAGATGATAGTGGATTTGGATTAGAAAGACATCAGCACTGTTCACTGAAGGACATGAGGACAAATGATCAGTACTCATGGGGTGTGCTATGGATGGTTCACATGTGAACTGCAAAAGGAAATATCATCTGAACTTCATTTTCCATGATGACATGGCCATCTTCAACTAGCAGCTCTCCTGGAATGCGTACACCCATTAAAAGACACACAAGTGAGACTCATTTTTACTATTCAAACTCAAAACAATATGGCTTTTTTCTGTTTCGTTTAACAACATCATTAGAGTACATCAATTTATTAATCACCGGCTACTGGATGTCAAATATTTGGTAGTTTTTATTGTTAGTCTTAGTGGAAACCCGCTACATTTTATACATTAGCAGCAAGGGATCTTTTATATGCACTTTCCTACAGACAGTACAGCACAAACCACAAACTTTGATATAACATGTGTGGGGCCCTGGTTGTGATAGGGAAACCCAATCAGAGAATGGGTCCATCAAGGAGGTTTGATCCTACGACCCAAGAATCTCCGGCGAGTGGTCTACCGAATGAGTCCGATCACATTCCCCCCTATTCTTATGCAAGATGAAAACTGCATCTAGATGCTAGAGCTAAGAACGCTATGCCCATTCAAGGTATGTCTATCGATATTACCACAATAGTTTCTGACATGAACCTCTGAACTAGTCCTTTTCCTAACTTTAACCCTAACCCTAACCCTAAGTTATCCTAGAGCCAAACCATGAAATCGACATGAAAGACGACTGGAGACAATAGCAAGACATCTGAGAAGCTATAGGCATGATATTTAGACTTACATAAGATATTTTATGAATATCAATTTAAGTATGATGACTACATTAACATTATTCTTATATTTTAAGCATAGTGATTTTTATTATTCATGCAAGTTCAGAACTGGAGAACCAGTTTGAGTTAAACATGGGCACCAGATTAAGGCAAGTGTTGAAGAAGATTAATCTATGAATTACTATCTGGCAAGATAGTTTTATTACTATACGCCCGTTTATGATGGGTCATATTATGGTATGGCGTTGTCCGTCCATCCGACTGTCTGTACATATGTCTGTTAACTTTTTCTTGTCCGGACCATATCTTGCATACAGATGCATCAAACCTGATATGTAGGAAACAACTTGGGATGTCGGTGTGTCGCATACTATTACAAGGTAACTGTGACCTACTTTTCAGTTTACTGCACATAACAGTAAATACTTGTCCAGACCATATCTTGCATACAGATGCATACAGGACCATCAAACCTCACATGTAGGAACAACTTGGGATGGCGGTGTGTTACATACATTTACTAGGTCACTGATGGTCCAAAACAAACTGTTCATCCATCCCATTGCAAAAATTTCACACCCGTAACATATTCATTAATATCTATGCCATGGTTATCCATTAAACTCCTGACAGGCGTATCATGTACCTCACTGGTACTCTTGTTTTTAATGTTTTTCTAACACAAACTGTGTAATTTGCAAAAGGTTACAAAGAAACTGAAACAAAACAAATGACCAAACTTATGTTTTTAGTCACTTTAAGGAAGACACATTACCTATGTAGTATATTATGGTGAAATAGTCTGATTTGCAGTCAGCGTCAGGGTGGGGAGCAGTAGCATCATTTAAACTGTACTCATCCCAAGGGAGTTATACTCACCAGGGCGAGGGTGTGAGCAGTCAAGTGTTAGTTTCTATCCCTGTGTATCAACAGATTTAAGTGGAGAACAATACAATTACTAATTTAAGTAATATATATAATGTATTATCAGATCATAAACAATTTACATCATAAATATTGATCTGCCTTTGAAATACAGTATTATGAAATATTACTTTTTTGATAAGCTTTTTTTAAATTTGTAACAATGTTTTGCTCACTAATATTTCCCTGATTCACAGTATTTATGATCAACTCTCACTCCAGTAAGTTAAATGTAGTTTTTTATACCCAACCACTGCTTACTGACCCAGCCTTGTCACGCTGGCAGGCGATGTCCACTGGGGTGTAGCCTGCCTTGTTCCTGTGATGGAGACTGCCGCAGCCCACTGCTCTCAGCAGCAACCACGTCAGATGACTGTGTCCCTCCTCAACTGTCAGATGCATTGGCGTGTTCCCAGCAAAGTCACCTTGGGTCAAGTCACTTCTCTAAAAAGAAATAACTGAAAAATGTAACAGCAGTTGAAATGTCCTCATCAAATTAAGTCTTACCATCATGAGAAATGTAGTATTCATGCAGGGATCACATTGAAAATAATTGTTTTAGCCAACTTTCACGTATGTACAGGATTTCCTTGTAAATTGTTCACAAGGGCTAATTTAAAGAAACATTTTATTAGCCAAATATTAAAAGTTGTAGCCACTTTGTACAAAAGTTTGCAATTTGCATTAGGCAGGGTGAGCCCTGGTCATGTATTCATTTTTTGTCCCCGAGTGCTTTGCAAGTGTTTGTAAACAAACAAGCTAACAACACAGTTGGATGTCCTTAAAGGAATACTTGGGTCTAGGCTTTTGGACTGGTATGCATAGGCACATTAATGCTTAATAATGTGTATTGATATATGAATCTCATAAATGATAAAAGCATAAAGGCTATTGTATATATGATCACAGCTCATTTGCTTCATCCCATTGAACCCACCCTCTGGTAAGCAGATAATAATTAATATATAACTTCAGGTGAAGGAAGGAATGTTTTATTTAACAATACACTCAACACAATTTAATTAGTTATATGATATCAGACATATTATTAGTGTTATTATTAATTCTACTATATTAGCATTTTTCTTACCATACTATTGTGTGTACAAGTCATGCTCTTCTAGTATTTAACTTTTATATTCTAATGTTTTTGTGATGAGGAATCAGGGCACCCCAACCCTGACACTGTAAAAATGAGCCGGGGGCCAATAAAATAAATAAAACAAACAAACAAATATTTGTTTAAGGGCAGGGCACCCATAAGTGTACAAAACGGAGGTGGGGGCAATTGCCTCTTAGTGCTGGAGCAACTCCTCAAATTCTGGCAAAAACGATATAGATATTCTGGCAAAAACGATAGAGATATTCTGGCAAAATGTTCCAACCTGAGACCTTTTAAAGATGTATTTCCATCATTCTACAAGCAAAATTAGTTGTAATCCATGTACAAATGCGTGGTGATTCGTGTGCACACCTATACAGCTGTTTGGCAGTAATGCTAATATGAATAAATATTGTCATCTAGATTCGGGCATGTTTGTTTAATTTGGGCAAAAAGCAGGCTGAACCCCTCCAAAAATGGGTTTCGGTACACCTGTAGGGGCATCAAGATCACTGTTTGCCCAATTTTCGCCTCCCCCACCTCTTTGCTAAGACGAGACAAAAATGAAAGCATGTCATTATAAGACTGCAGTCAGTCCTTGGTTTTTGAAAAATCCAGGCAAGTGGAAAATCACACACCTCAATATGCTAAGAGAGTGAAAAATTGCACTCTGCAAAATAAATAAAATAGGCAGTGTAGCTACGATTGAATTTTGGCTGGTACATCTACAAAATTGTCTATATTAAACCAGTATTTCGCAATTTGTTCAATAAAGAGAAATACCAGTTTAATGTCTGCATGGATGCCACTGCTATGTTTTTCATTTTCATTGTTTTGATAAAGGACCTTCCTATCAGCTAAATGAGCTAGTTTATTTTACATGTGCCGTTTGTCAAGTGTAATGTGCCCCGTTTTTCACACTCGTGACATTGAAATTACGTGTGCTGTATGAGCGCAATCGCACCCACACACACCTTATTGCTTTGAAATCAGTGGTACACTGATGTAGCCATGATTTTATATTGGGGAAGGGGCAACCCATATTGGGGGGAGGTGCAGCCCACACTATGTATGTATATATGTATGTATGAATGATTTTATAAAATTTTAACAGTTTTTATAAAAGAAGACTTGATTGGGTGGGTGGGAGCATGCCCCCCCCCCATCCCCCCCCCCCCTAAAATTAACATACAGTAATGTTTTAATTTTTTTTTTTTTGTTCAAAGCGAAACTCATGCCAATACTAGTACTGTACCTCCTTCCTGATCAGATACTTAAAAGCTTCTGCATGACCAAATCCACAAACTATATGCAGTGGTGACTGGAGTTTCTTGTCAACATCACGGAAACTCACACTGTGCACGGTTGACAAGTAGTGAAGCATATAGCTACAATAAAACAACAAACCACTAAGATAAGATGATACATGTTAATTTGTCAAACTAGTATGTGTGTGTGTGCGTGCGTGCATGTGTGCCTGTATGCATGCAAGCTAACAACCAAAATCATATATTAAATACAGTTTTATGTTTAGAATAGCAGTTTCTATATATTCAAAGTGTTTCTGGTCACCCTAATATCTTTAAGTAGCCCAAACTGGATAATATAGTATGTATATGTTAGACAATAAAGTGAAGTTTGATCCACTACAAACATTTCGCCAATCTCCATTGTCAGAAAGACCAGAAGTGAATAAACATTTTAATCTGTTAACACCTTATAACTGATGCATAAAAGGTTGAAAACAATTAAGATGAAATAAATACTAGTATCGTCCATAGGTACTTGATAACAGGTAATCTCCTATTTACCATATTAGCCATTATTGATGTTGCAGATGGGTATGTAGAAGTACCTTTGTCATCAAATAACAAAATGAAAACATGCAAATGAACCTTATGTGGTTAACAGTATTGAACATCATGCTTTGGGCATTTAAGCATTTCCGCATAGCTCTCACATCCGTGCATAATGTACATTTTAAAACACATAACTACATGAGAAATATGTAAAAACAAACTTGTACAAAATTAATTTTACAGCTTAAGTTGCATCATATGCTTCTTAAAAAATACCTTATGACGTTGATATAATCAGGTATGAAAACCCTTCATCAGGACCATTAAAAGATTATATACCCGACTTTCATCAAATACATTTTTTAATTACTTTGTATAATATCCACATTTTACATTTTATTGCATCTTAATAAATCAGCTTAGAGATTTAAAAAGTTTCCTTATTTTTTCAATATTTCAAGTCTGTTTTCAAATTTATATTTTTGCGTTGAGTGTGTTGGGAAAATGCCACCGTCACTGACATCTGCAAAATGCTTGTAACAATATAGGCTACATCTCAGTGGTTGGGACACTAATTTATGGAAATAAAACATGCTTTTTAATAATTATTATAAATATTCATCGTATTTTAAATTTCATGATACTATTTGTTTTATTATTATCTCTTGTTTTTTGGTTGACCATAACTATACTTTTAGGGGTTTGTATGTAGTACTGCTTTGGAGGCAGTGGAGCAGCGTGGACGGTGCCACCAGGGCAGTTGTCCTGGACGCAAAATTCTGGATTGGTGGAAGGGACTCGAGGAGTGAGTCCACTGGATAGGGGGTGTAATACTTGCCTTGCCCCGGGCACTGGCAACCCACGCTATGCTACATCAGGATTCAAACCCATGTCACTACAGATCTAAATACCCTAGAAATTCAGACTATAATGTGCTAAATACAAAAACCCCCAGAAAGAAATGTTTTATTTAACGACACACTCAACACATTTTATGGTTATATGACGTCAAACATGCTAAATACAATTTCATTAAAAGCAATCTCAAATATTTTGGAGAGAGAGAGAGAGAGAGAGAGAGAGAGAGAGAGAGAGAGAGAGAGAGAGAGAGAGAGAGAGAGAGAGAGAGAGAGAGAGGGGGTGATAGGTAGACAGAAACGGAGAAAGAGAGTGATAGAGAGATGGGTGAGAGAGAGGGGGGGAGGGGAGGGGGAGGGAGGGAGGGTGGAGGGAGAGAGAGAGAGAGAGAGAGAGAGAGAGAGAGAGAAAGTCACAGAGAGGGAGAAATGGTGATAGGGTCATATGGAGAGAGAGAAAAAAAAAAGACAGAGCCACAGAGAGATATTTTGTTAGTTTCTCTGATCATGTAATTGTATTGTTATAAATATCAAGAAGTAACCTACACAGAGCCTGTTTCTGATGCATGGTGTGTTATCCTCCTGCCATGTTTATCAGTAGTAGTAACATCACCACCATGCTTGGTTAGAATGTGAAGTACAGACGGAATTCCCCTTTTGGCAGCGTAATGAACTGGACTCTCCCCCGAGTCATTCAGTGTGTTAGTGTCAGCACCAGCATTTACCAGGAGAGCTACCACACTGATGTCTCCTACTAAACATGCACGGTGCAGGGCAGTGTTGCCATGCCAACCTGAATTAAAAAACATAATGGGCTGAATTTACAAAGCCTGTTTTTGTTAAACACAGATGTTTAAGCCTAGTAAATGTATGTAGATACATGTGTTTAAGCCTAGTAAATGTACGTAGATACATGTGTTTAAGCCTAGTAAATGTACGTAGATACATGTGTTTAAGCCTAGTAAATGTACGTAGATACATGTGTGTAAGCCTAGTAAATGTACGTAGATACATGTGTTTAAGCCTAGTAAATGTACGTAGATACATGTGTTTAAGCCTAGTAAATGTATGTAGATACATGTGTTTAAGCCTAGTAAATGTACGTAGATACATGTGTTTAAGCCTAGTAAATGTACGTAGATACATGTGTGTAAGCCTAGTAAATGTACGTAGATACATGCGTGTAAGCCTAGTAAATGTATGTAGATACATGCGTGTAAGTCTAGTAAATGTATGTAGATACATGCGTTTAAGCCTAGTAAATGTATGTAGATACATGCGTTTAAGCCTAGTAAATGTATGTAGATACATGTGTGTAAGTCTAGTGAATGTACGTAGATACATGTAAGTCTAGTGAATGTACGTAGATACATGCGTTTAAGTCTAGTGAATGTACGTAGATACATGCGTGTAAGTCTAGTGAATGTACGTAGATACATGTGTGTAAGTCTAGTGAATGTACATAGATACATGCGTGTAAGTCTAGTGAATGTAAGTAGATACATGCGTGTAAGTCTAGTGAATGTACGTAGATACATGCGTGCAAGTCTAGTAAATGTACGTAAATACATGCGTTTAAGCCTAGTAAATGTATGTAGATACATGCATGTAAGTTTAATAAATGTATGTAGATACATGTGTAAGTCTAGTAAATGTATGTAGATACATGTGTGTAAGTCTAGTAAATGTACGTAGATACATGCGTGCAAGTCTAGTAAATGTACGTAAGTAAATGTATGTAGATACATGTGTGTAAGTCTAGTAAATGTATGTAGATACATGCGTGTAAGTCTAGTAAATGTACGTAGATACATGTGTGCAAGTCTAGTAAATGTACGTAGATACATGTGTGCAAGTCTAGTAAATGTACGTAGATACATGTGTGTAAGTCTAGTAAATGTATGTAGATACATGTGTGTAAGTCTAGTAAATGTATGTAGATACATGCAAGTCTAGTAAATGTATGTAGATACATGTGTGTAAGTCTAGTAAATGTATGTAGATACATGCAAGTCTAGTAAATGTATGTAGATACATGTGTGTAAGTCTAAAACGGGCTTCGTAAATTTGGCCATTTGTTCTATTTACGCAAACTGAAATATATTTAGTGAAATAGTTTATTATACTATCAAGTCATTTATGCTGTTTTACAAGTCAGGTTGATGAAAGTGAAGTGCCTTGTCGTAAATGACTATGTTTGTTTACACTGTGCATACAGGAGTTGTTCAGGAGCTGACGTCACTTCGCATCAAGCTAGAATTCTGGACGCACCAAAAACAAAAGAAAATGGCTGCCCCCAATTTTTTTTTATTAACTCTAAAATTATGCGTTTTTCATTTGTTAAAGTGTCAGTATGTGTTGGTGGTCCGAGTATGCATCTTTCCAACACATAAGGCTCTTGTTTGAGTTTAGTTCCACTTTAAGATTATGATAGTAGGTATCCATAGTAACAATAGTGCTAAGATAATTTAATGGAATGTGTAAGGTTAGAGAGTATATGTAACACAACAAATAGAGTTAGAATAACATCCTGGGAATTGCCCCAAGTCTGTAAGGGTGGACTTGAGCAGTAAAGTTATAGCACATTATAGTTGTCCTGTTCTCATGTTTATTGTTGCTAAGACTTGGAACATATTTTGGCCAAGCCAACACAATGCAATATATGGTGTCAGAAGTGGGATATCTTGGGATGAGTAAAATTAAGTTCTAAATTAAAGAAAGGGGGATGTAAGGTGAGAGTATATCTAACAAGACTAATAGTTTGACATAATACAGAATGACATACAGGGGAGGTGCACCAAGTCTGTAATGATACCACTAGAGCACATTGATTTATTAATCATTGGTAATTTCGACATATAGTCTTAGAGGATACCAGCTACATTTTTTTCATTAGTAGCAATGGATTTATATATGCACCATCCCACAGATAACACATACCACATCATTTGATATACCAGTCATGCACTGGCTGGAATGAAGAAGTTTGTTTTGTTTAACAACACCACTAAAACACAATGATCAATTAATTATCGGCTATTGGAAAGGAAAGGAAATGTTTTATACTTTACCACTGGGCTATGTCCTGCCCACTGGCTGGAATGAAAAATAGCTCAATTGGCCCACCGACTGGGGTCAATCCTAGACAAAGCGTGCATCAGGCGGACACTTTACCACTGGGCTATGTCCTGCCCACTGGCTGGAATGAAAAATAGCTCAATTGGCCCACCGACTGGGGTCAATCCTAGACAAAGCGTGCATCAGGCGGACACTTTACCACTGGGCTATGTCCTGCCCACTGGCTGGAATGAAAAATAGCTCAATTGGCCCACCGACTGGGGTCAATCCTAGACAAAGCGTGCATCAGGCGGACACTTTACCACTGGGCTATGTCCTGCCCACTGGCTGGAATGAAAAATAGCTCAATTGGCCCACCGACTGGGGTCAATCCTAGACAAAGCGTGCATCAGGCGGACACTTTACCACTGGGCTATGTCCTGCCCACTGGCTGGAATGAAAAATAGCTCAATTGGCCCACCGACTGGGGTCAATCCTAGACAAAGCGTGCATCAGGCGGACACTTTACCACTGGGCTATGTCCTGCCCACTGGCTGGAATGAAAAATAGCTCAATTGGCCCACCGACTGGGGTCAATCCTAGACAAAGCGTGCATCAGGCGGACACTTTACCACTGGGCTATGTCCTGCCCACTGGCTGGAATGAAAAATAGCTCAATTGGCCCACCGACTGGGGTCAATCCTAGACAAAGCGTGCATCAGGCGGACACTTTACCACTGGGCTATGTCCTGCCCACTGGCTGGAATGAAAAATAGCTCAATTGGCCCACCGACTGGGGTCAATCCTAGACAAAAAGCGTGCATCAGGCGGACACTTTACCACTGGGCTATGTCCTGCCCACTGGCTGGAATGAAAAATAGCTCAATTGGCCCACCGACTGGGGTCAATCCTAGACAAAGCGTGCATCAGGCGGACACTTTACCACTGGGCTATGTCCTGCCCACTGGCTGGAATGAAAAATAGCTCAATTGGCCCACCGACTGGGGTCAATCCTAGACAAAGCGTGCATCAGGCGGACACTTTACCACTGGGCTATGTCCTGCCCACTGGCTGGAATGAAAAATAGCTCAATTGGCCCACCGACTGGGGTCAATCCTAGACAAAGCGTGCATCAGGCGGACACTTTACCACTGGGCTATGTCCTGCCCACTGGCTGGAATGAAAAATAGCTCAATTGGCCCACCGACTGGGGTCAATCCTAGACAAAGCGTGCATCAGGCGGACACTTTACCACTGGGCTATGTCCTGCCCACTGGCTGGAATGAAAAATAGCTCAATTGGCCCACCGACTGGGGTCAATCCTAGACAAAGCGTGCATCAGGCGGACACTTTACCACTGGGCTATGTCCTGCCCACTGGCTGGAATGAAAAATAGCTCAATTGGCCCACCGACTGGGGTCAATCCTAGACAAAGCGTGCATCAGGCGGACACTTTACCACTGGGCTATGTCTCGCCCCTCTTACATGTACATCTCAATCCAAAATAACAGTCAAACACTATAGGTTGGGTCCATGTTTGTGATTCATCTTCATGAACATCACAGGTAACCCCAAACAACAACTCTGGGGTGTTATAGTTATATTTTATAATATACTCTGTCAAAAAAGAAATGCATTGGCGAAATATTCATGGAATTATCTCTTTAATACAAAGTGGCATAATTTCGTTATTTATGATCATTTTTAACAGGCAAATTTGACACGAGTATGTGACAATGTTCTTGCTATGGACTGACGACAGTGGAGGCGTTTTCGTCACCAAACAGCGTCGCACAAGGGCGCTGAAATCAGTACCTTGTGTGGCCACCAGCAGCAACAATCACTGCGCGACATCTTGGCATAGACTGAATGAGTCTCTGAATCCGGGCACATGGAATCCTAGCCCATTCTTCCTGCAGTGCATGTGACAGTTGCGGAAGTGTCTGAGGCTCCAGGTCACGCTGGCATACACATCTGTCCAGTTCGTCCCATAGATGTTCAATGGGGTTGAGATCTGGTGATCTTGATGGCCATGGCAGCACATTAATGTTCTAATTTTTTAGGAAATCCATTGTTACACGTGCCGTATGCAGCCTGGCACAGTCCTGCTCAAAGAGTTCTCTCCGTCAATCCAAAATGGGAAGCATGTGACGGCAAAGAATTTCATCCCGGTAGCGTACAAGCTGTCAGGTTGCCTTGTGCGAACACAAGTTCACTTCTGCCGGTGTATGAGATGGCTCCCCACATCAAGACACTCCCTCCACCGAATCTGTCAACTTGGGCGACGCAGTTGTTGGCAAAACTTTCATTGTGGCGTCTGTAAACACGTTGTCATCCATCACGCCGCAGGAGAAGGAAACGTGACTCGTCGCTGAACCATACTCACCATCAGTTTCCCAAGTTCCACCCCTGTACATTTGTGCACCAGCTAACACGTAAATGTCGATGTTGACGTCACAGGACGGGGCCAACATATGTCTCCTAGCCCGTAAACCAGCTTCTCGAAGTCGGTTCCGAATGATTTGTGCAGACACCCGTCTCAAACTAGGTATTCGTCCAGCAGTGTTCGTTACTGTGGCGGAACCCGGATGTAGCGATCTTGTGCTGCAGTTGTTATGCGAGGTCTTCCACTTCTGGGCCGGTCTTCAGCTGATTGAAACTGCTGGTACCTGTCCCAGAGACGTGAAATGGTGCTCTGATGGACGTTTATGTGGCATGCAACTGCGATTCACCTAACTGGAGGCGGCCTATTGCAATGTTTTGATTCGGCAGGCTTAGTCTTGGCATCTTGTAACTCGTCTACGTCGAAATGGACATGAGGCACCATTGCGAGCATTGCAGCTTTAAATATCCCAATCTTTTCCCCGAGTTTCATGTGTATTCACCAAAATCTGACCATTTCACGCCGATTTCCTGAATTGTCGCACAATGTGCCACAACATGCGTTAAATTTGTTTTAGGGTGCATTTGGGAATGCTGTCCATTCCAGGAACATTAACACACATGGTCATTCGGCAACATTGTACAAAAACAACTTGATATTTTGTAAAATCACACTTTTCTTCTTTCCCTATCACCTATGCGTTTCTTTTTTGACAGAGTATATAGCCGTAGCATACTATGCTGCATAGCATTGTTTAATTAGGGGCATCTGTTAAAAACATTAAACTGGCCTTTAATTTCAATGCTTAATTTAAATAGGAGGGTTTTTTAAAAAAACCTCCAGCTACTAGAATGAATGACTCTTTTGGTCAATGCCTGATTTACATGCTTAGATTTACTGTCTACTGTACCTTTATGGTTAATTAGTTGGGGCTGTTGTTGGAGTATCTGGTGCACCACTGGTCCAGCACAGTTTGATATGGCTTGCATCAACACATTGAACTCAGGAGGCATGGCTTCAATGTTAAAATATTTTGTTGATTCATTTAATTCCATATTTTTAATTGTTTCTGACTGTCAAACACTGACATATGATTTATTTTTGGTTAACAGAATAAATGGACATTAACAACATATTTTGTTTAGATCGCCTGAAATCGGGCCTACCAGGTTATCAGCCACAAACAAATCAGCAGCCAGCAGTCACTAAGGCATTTTCTTCTCACCCGTTGTAACTCATATTATAGTGATTCGATTGGTTGAGCCTGTCGGTTTTTGTTTTGTTTAAAAAATGAATTTCGCCTCATATTTCCCATTAGTTTTAGACCATTACCCTTTCCACCGCAGATATGCCACCAATTTCTGTTTTAATTGCTTATATTTTTTATTATTAATACTAAATAATATTAATATTTTGATACATAAATTTGTTCTAATCACGGCGAGGAAATTTAGTCGGACATTTTACAAGAGAACCAATGTGTATTTGAATCTGTTGTATTCGAAGAGGTGTGTTCGTGAACATGTTCCCGTTCTCAAATTTCACGTACATAACCTCACCTGTAGTTCAAGTGTCCTCTAGTGCTATTTATTCACTGGCGTAGGAAGTGGGGGCGGGGGCATGCCCCCCCCCCCCCGACACACTTGTCAGATATTTTGCTTTATATTTGCTTTATAATAGTGTAAAAGTGTGTAAATATAAAAGTGTCCCCCTCCCCCCCACTCTTTGGCACCTTCTTACGCCATTGTTATTATATGTGATAATATATATAAGTAGTGCAGAGCGCACATTACAGTCAGTACTTTCTACGTCCGTTCAGATTAATATATAATATAATAGAATGACGCTAAAGAACACTCGCCTGGTGGTGTGATAAGAATGGTTAGTGAACACAGTTTTGAAAACATTGACAGTGTCCAATAATGAAACTATCAAACTATCAAATATTAAACTATTTCTTATAGCATCCATCTATTGAGTTACCTATAATATATACACCTAACACACACACACACACACACACACACACACACACACACACACACACACACACACACACACACACACACAGTGGAACCTCTCAAAACCGGACCCTACCTCTGTAAACCAGAATCCCCTCACAAACGGACGTTTTTCATGATCCTTTTTTAAATATCTGTACAGAATATCTGTACCTCTCTAAACCGGATACCTCTTAAAACCGGATTTTTTACTTGATCCCTAGAGTGTCCGGTTTAGTGTGTGTGTGTGTGTGTGTGTGTGTGTGTGTGTGTGTGTGTGTGTGTGTGTGTGTGTGTATTATTAATATAATTATTATTATTATTATTATTATTATATAAACTCACTAAATTACATTATCATGCCTATTGTTATTTATTGCTTAAACGCAATTAATTTCAGCCTAAGAAAAAACCCCACCCACCCCCAACTTCCCCCATAGGCCTACTTTATTGTCATACTGGTTTGATAATTTGCTTTTAGTTCATAACTTTATTAAAATATATCATAATCCTATTACGATTGCGGAGTTAACAGTATTTGAATAACCATTCTTTTTCCTTTTATCTTTGCACAACTTAGTGGCTGCTAGCTTGACCTTACCGATGTTGTCGCTATGTACAGTAGTCGGAAGTACACTTCGCTTTGTATGTAGCACACGCTATCGATTGGTTTATATCATGAGTTGTTGTGCAATGATAACTACGAATAATTAATTCGGAAAATATTACTTCCTGGTAGAAATTTTGAAGTAAGCTCAAACTAGCAGCCACTAAGAGTTGTTCAAAGGAAGCAGATATTTTATGCACACAAAATATTTATCGATTAGTATTTTCTTCTTAGTACTTCTTAATTCCACACCGCAGGAACGGTGTACGGCAGGAGTTAATTGCATACCAGGAAATGCTTGATTTTTATCACTAAAGTACGAATTCCTTTCGTTTTCACCGTGACATTTTTAGAAATATCTCAATACATATATTAATTAACTAACTAATCTGTATGTAATTTTAGACTGTAAAAATATAGTCTAATTGACTTAAATGCCGAAAATATTTTACAATTAAATTAACCCAATTTATATAATGATCTTATAATTTGAATAACAGCTCTTTTTGCTTTTGAAAGAGTTCTAGTATGTTGTAATGTCAAGTTTCGCAGTGAAATTAATACCAAGGTATTTATAACTATTTACAACTTTGATTTTAAGGTTTCCATTTTTCTCTAGAAGCAAGGCACCCACCATTTCTAAAGACAACAATATTAGTCTTATCTAAATTCACAGTTATACAAAGTCTATCAGCAGATTTCTTCAAATTATTAATTTGCGTTTGCAGTCAGCCAGGGGTAATTGATAACAAAACTATATCATCTGCAAAAAGGAACAAAAATAACTAATTTAAGTTAGGTAGAATTTGTACACCATATTTACTACCCTCTATTACTTCAGTTGCCAATTCATTTATAAAAAAAGAAAAAGCAGAGGGCTTATTTTACACCCCTGTTTTATACCTAAGGGACATTCAAAGAAATATGTAAAATCATGTGAATTATATCTGACACATGCCTTAACAGATGCATACATAGCTTTCAACATACCCATTTGTCTTACCGTGAATTCCTATAGTTCTTAAAGTATTCCACAATATATTTCTATTAACAGAGTCAAAAGCCTTGAAATCAATAAAAGCCACACACAACTTAGTACCTGATAGCAATCTCTTTTGGATTAAGCCATATAGAGTAAAAAAAATATGGTCAATTGTTGAGTAATTAGTTCTGAATCCTGCTTGTATATATACCCTTGTCAAAAACGCCATTAAGAAAAGGTATTAGAAATTTTATCAAAGCTACCTGTGATTCTTTCAATAATTCTACCGATATACCATCAATCCCCATTGCTTTCCCAACTTTAAGTGATTTAATAGCTCCAATAATTTCTTCTTTTGTAATTACTTGATTCATAGCTTGATGTTCTTTATCATTAAAGTGTTCGACTGTCAAGTTATGCCTATGTTAACATATTCATCAGAAGTATGGGGCCTTTCCAGTCTTCCTGAAATTGAAAAGTACATTTTTTTGTATGCAAACGTTTTTTATGTGTTCCCTCACAAACCCCAAATCTAATGGTGTATTCTGAGACTGGTTGTTATCCCCTTTACATTATAACCATTATCAAAACTGTTAAATATGGACACGTCTGTTACAGCTACCTTCTTCTAGGCTATGTAAACAAACATACTTAATGCTTTATAATTTTTCTTGCAAAGGTAAAAATAATTGGGCAAGTCAGATGGAAAGTATTTTATGTCGTAGTGGCTTTGGCTATGTATGGCTATATCAAGACATTGGTGATGTTAAAATATATAGTTCTAAAAGCTTTAAAACATACACTATCAGGCGTATAGTTACAAGAATGGTTAACAGATATAAATAGTAGTGATATATATGAAATATATAGATCTTTTAAATCAACTATACTTTTAAAAAAACATTTGGATTGGAATATACATCATTTTAGAAATGCACTCACAAGATTTAGATTAGGCTATACAATTATCAACACTCATAGAAATAGATACAGACATGACTTGCCCAAACAGTGTCACTATTGAGATGACATATTGGAAGATGAATTCCATTTTTTGTTTATATGTCCATTATATAGGGATTTAAGGATAAAATATCTGTCTCCAAAATACAGGTGTCAACACAGTAGATTAAAAATTATAATTTTATTAAATACAGAATGTCATACACAGAAGTGGAATTTAAGTAAATTCATTTGTGAAGCACTTAGAATTCGGGAGGTATTATGTAATAGTTAATTCATTTCATTTGGTTAGTATGCATAGATATTATGATTGGTCTTCATATGTCATATGTATGTGTTGATGTCTGCGCTACTCTTCTTGTAACAGGGTGGTCAACCCTAACAATGAAATAAATAAATAAATAAATAAATAAATAAATAAATAAATAAAAATAAATAAATAAAATAAATGCCGAAAATCTTATGTTTTTTCTTTTGCCATTCACGAACAGCATGAGTAAACGGTACTGGTTCGGTGTCCACCGTAGCACTTCAGTTCTCTTTCACAACAAAAACCACATACTGCTATTCATTACATCTAAAATTGAATGCATAACCTTTTTTGTAGATGATTATTGAATCTTCATGTAAAATATCTAAGCTTTGTGTTTAGTATTAACTGCACAATCCGCTTCGAAAGACGAGCCCAGTGAATACACTAGTGTATGGCGCACGCCAGCCTGTGTATACGACGTGCACCCATTTGTCAATTTTCAAAGTGTACGAATTGCACCCCGTAACCTTTTGGTTTCTCGTTAGATCGTGTTTTTATGAATTATTTTTTCTTTTACAACTACATTTCTATCCAAATTAACATACTGATACTACATGTATTGATTTGTTATCCATGTGGCTGTTGAACTCTGTGTGTGTGTGTGTGTGTGTGTGTGTGTGTGTGTGGTTTGACCAACCGAGACATTTTCATATTTATTTGTTATCAATAGCATAAACGTCATGAAATGTTCATTCTGGTTTGGAAAATGTAGCACTCTGGCTTATGATATTCATGTTGGCTAACTACAATTATTACCTTTATCATTCGTTCCAACTTATTTTCGTGCTTATACCCAATTAAGGTTTAAGCACGTTGTCCTGGACACACACCTCAGCTATCTGGGCTGACTGTCCAGGACAGAGGGTTAACTCAAGGACAGAGGGTTAACGGTTGAGAGAGAGAGAGAGAGAGAGAGAGAGAGAGAGAGAGAGGGAGAGAGAGAGGGGGGGGGGGTGTAGTGGCCTTACACCTACCCAATGAGTCGTTAAGCTGGGTGGGAGCCGGTACCGGGAATGCAAACCCGGTACCTATACCAGCCTTATGTCCGATGGCTTAACCTCTACGCCACCGAGACCGCTGACTACTAGTATTACCTTTCTGGATGGACCATTGGACCTCAGTGGAATAACTTTAAATGACAACCAATCAAGCTGCACCAGTCACATCTACACCAATCAAAAAACAGACCGCATTGTGTAACTCATGCGGGCAGACGTTTTCTTGAATGCAGAATCTTCGAAGTCATCAGCGTGTAAAGCATGACAATAATGCTACCTACAGCTGCACACTGCGTCCGAAAAGGTTTATGGGCAAAGAACGGTACATGTCAATTAGCGTATAAAAGTGAAACTGTCCAGGATCTGCCCCAGCTGTAAGAAAACGTTTGGTTTTAAGTCAGCTCTTAGGAATAATACCAAAAATTGCAATAGTATTCCAAAATTCGATTGTGATCAACGTACTAATTAGTTTCGCTACAAACGATATCAAAATGATCATGTGAAAAGTATGCACGCACTCTAGTTTAATTATGTGAATGTGGAGCACGGTACAAATACCGTTCTTCCTTGGAAAAACACGGAGATACAGGATGCTTGGCGCAATGACTTAAGTTGTTATATATTTGGCTTTGCTGTAGTTCCCAGTGGATCTCACTGTTTTAGTATCTGTTTCAAGCCATCAGGTTCACATGTTTTTATATTTAATAGAAAACATAGATCTTTGTGTTTAAGTGCACGGACTGATGCCAAACAGTTTTACATGTCATTTTAACTGAATATCAGTTTAAACACAAAAATGTTTTACTATTTTATTGTTTTACAAGTGTCCACAATCATTACATCTTTTTTCACCCAGAATGTAACCTCAATATTGTCAGGCATATTTTTATTTTGATCTTACTTATTTTTGCATTAAACGAGATTAAATAATGTTTTATTTATAAGTTTACTCGATGCCTAATCTAATATGGGGTAGGATCTTCGTCTCTAGAGGCGACGCCACACAATACGAGTGTTTTGTACGAGAATACTCACGAGAATAACCGAGTGACAAGACAAACATTACGATTCCATCGGTTGCTATGTACTTGGTTATTTCCGTGGCTATTCTCGTACATGGCACTCGTGTCGTGTATCGTCTCCTTAAGAGAGAATCAGTTCGTAGAGAAATGATGAATGTTTTGGCACAGTCATGACAGTAGCAACTGAAATATATTTTTTGCCCTCTGCTTCGATCCTTGATGTTGATAATTTTGAAGTTGGATTATTACCTAAACAGTGTCTTATTACGTCACTGAAGCTTGAATTTGCCTAATTATAATGTACCTCCTTGTGTGTCTCTGTATGTATATATGTGTTTTTATATATGCATGGCTGTGTGTGCGCGTGTGCGTATGTGTGTGTGTGTATGTCGATGTGTCTATGTATGTCTCTGTATGTGTTTGTGTGTCTTTGTTCTATGTGCGTCTTTGTATGCATTTATGTGTGTGTTTGTGTGGTTTAGGTTTCAAACAAAAGTAAAGGAGCTTCAAATATTTTTAAAATAAATGCCATGGTCATCCAAAATATTTATTTACTGTTGGTACATGTGTTCCTTTTAGGACACTGAACTAATTTTCTGATTATTATCGGAAAAAGTGAAACAAAACTATTATTAAAAAGTCCCGCTACGATGACTTCCTTCTAGTATTAAATGAAAATAATGGAGTGATGAAACGTTGAAATGATTGGCAAATGGCAGAAGTTCTATAGCTAATCTTCATAACTGATTTATTCTTTAATGCCTGTGATGTTGTATCAGTAAGAAATACAGCTTCGTAGTTGTCCGACTCGCGACCATGTTCGACTGGACAATATGATTAAAATTAGCTCTACTGGGTCTACCAGTAGATCTAACAGCATTGCGTGGACTCCCATGTCCAGGTGACATTTCGTCTATAAATAACAATTTAAATATTGACCAATTACACTTCGCCTTTTATAGCGTTATTCGGGAGCATAAAAATTCTAAAAATATCGGGCGTGCAATAGGCGAACTTGTTTGTCTATTTCAACATTGAAAAAACAGGTGGAAAAGTGTAGTAATAAACTCTGCATTGTATACTAGTATAAACAGATTTTATGGCTATACCATCACGGTTTTTTGTTTTGTTTTGAAACGAATTTTATATAAACTTTTATATTGCAATTACTTTCCGGCATACTTCGTAATTTACCCGAATCATTTCGTATACCCTCACCCTCGGCATAATCCCGAATGTTTTCAAATTCTTTTCAAATCACTGGCATGATTTTGCAAGTAAGGTTTTGATTGGTCGAATGAAAGGTCAACTGGACATGAGCTCCAAAGGGCTGCTGTTAGATCCACATGTAATAGTAGAGCTAATTTTAATTAGATTGGACTCTCGAACACTTTAAACCGTTCGATGCACAAAGGAACTCGTGCTGGGACCTGCAACACGGTTCAAAACTATTATCTATAACTTTATATTATGTAAGGACGAAATTATTAGAATTATGATAAATTACCTTTAATTGTTTTGTAACTAAAAACATTTAAGTTATAAATAAAATAATACCTTTTATTACCTACCGAAAGCAGACAGGAAATCTTCGCCCCGATCTGAATTTTCTCCGCGTAAACGGGTATATCTTGTACACGGGCATTCAGGTATTCGTTGAAGTTTATGGGTGTTTAATTGAAATCATTTGATGGAACGAGTCATACCTTGTGTTGTCGTATATATTGAGTAAGGTTCGGCAACGCCGAGCGATCAAACACAGACACCCGCTCGCTACAAATGACAACTAAAACAAAAAAAGACATTTACACTACAAAACCTATATTGGCCGATTCCCAAACACCTATAAACTCCAACCAGGACCCGAACGCCCAGGAACTCGTCCTTTTTGGAAAACACACGCTCAGGCGCGGCTCAGGAATGTTAGTGTATCACACACAGTGTATTTAGGCAAAACGGGGACTTGCTCAGAAATGATGACTTTTTTTTTTTTTTTTAGATAAACCAGTCCAGAGGAAGCGATTCCCAGTAATATCACAAACCAGGGAAGTCCCCGTTGTGAGGGATGTTCCCAGTTTATTGGTTTGTATTTGGGTTTATGTCCCCGTTTCGCGGCATTTGCAAATGTTCACACACACACACGCACACACACACACACACACACACACACACACACACACGCCAGGCGCAGACCCAAAACCCGTTGTTGCTTTTGAAAATAGAATTTAAAGGTTCTTGACAGGTGGGCGGGATAAGTGCATTTTCCCCCCTTGGGTCCACGCCTGAATCCGCGCTTGCACAAACACACACACAAACAAACACACACCCACACACACACACATAGAGAGAGAGAGAGAGAGAGAGAGAGAGAGAGAGAGAGAGAGAGAGAGAGAGATAGAGAGAGACGCACACAGACACTGACACACGCACGCACGCATGCATGCACAGACACACATACGCACACACAAACAAACGCACACACATACACACACAAACACATGCACGCACAAACACGCATATACATACGCCCGCACACAAGCACACGCACACACACACACACACACACACACATATATATATATATATATATATATATATATATATATATATATATATATATTATAGACACACAAACTCACACATATATATACACACACACATACACATACATACATACATACATACATACATACATACATGCAACGTAGTTGGTCTGATTGGTAGCGTTCCGGCCCAACAATTGCGGGAGATTGGGTGCCACAGGTCCGGGTCTCGGTAACGGCATGAGGAAATTTGTGAAGGCAATAAAGGATTTTAATATCCCCTGTGCCAGTGCGTCATTGAATATATGTATGTTTAAGTTAAAACCCGACATACATACAATAGAGATATTCAAAATATAAAAATACATACATACATACATACATATAAAAATACAAACATACATACATAAATATATACATACATACATACATATGCACGCGCACACACACCTAATATCCCTCTTTTTCTAAAAGTAATAAATCTGAGGTTAAAAATAAAAACTGAGTAACAGGGTATATAGTATTAGTAAGACACAAAACTACCTACTATATACATAGTCATATTTTATATAGTGATATTAAAAAAATAACTTAACCAAAAAAAGAAAGAAAGAAGAAGCACAAAACAAACAACAACCTGAGTAGATAATAATTGTGTATATCCATTATGAAGACGCGCCATTCATAGTGATGTACTATATTTCGGTATTGATACATCTGTTCATACAGCATATACTGACTAATCGCCTGGCCAGCTTAGCGTTTTAGTCAGTTTGTTATTCACTGCTAACCTAATCACAACTATTAATAGAACAGAGGTACACCTGCAATTCTAAGAAAATTATTCTTGGGTTAACTTTCATTGGCTTTATTTGGGATGACTCGCACACAAAACCATATATGGAACGATGATGTTTTTCTTGTAAGGATTCCCCATATGTATAAAAGCTCTCCCAAATGGTATTAGATCTATATCTTGTATACTGATTGAAGACTAAGAGAAAACAGTTCGTACTTGGTGAGTAAACAAAGTTTGTTTGTACACATATTTAATTATTATAACTTTTATTGAGTAAATACATCGTATGTTCCGTATTTTATTGTTTGGATGTTTAAGGTGGTTCTTTGATCTACATCGGTAAGTACTGTAGATGTGAATGTCCGTCGATATTATATTTTAATCTGAAGCAATACGAATTCTATCGAATTACATGTATATTTAAATTTCATTTTGTTTTTGTTACAGTTTGTTAATGTTGTGGACATTTGCTAATATTCGATTTCTTTAAAAAGGCATAACATAATTCAGTAAATCGATTTAAAATAAATATTATTGCAGCAGTAACAATAAAGTGTTTATCTCGGGGTCCTGGTCTTTTTTCTAATGTATACCTGGAACCATCACTGGAGGCTGGAAGGAACTGGAGGAGACTGTCCTCCCCATTAGACACTGTGGTCCTCCCCATTAGACACTGTAGTCCTCCCCATTAGACACTGTGGTCCTCATTAGACACTGTGGTCCTCCTCTAGATATTGAGACCCCCCCCCCCCCCCCCCCCACACACACACACACAAACCACCACCATCAATCCAGATAACATCCCTGCGGGTATATACTGACCTCCGATTGCGGCTCCCTCTTGTTGTTTTTCTCTTGTTGTTTTGTTTTGTTTTTTTTGCTTTTTAAGTTTTTAAAGTTTTGTAAGTTTTAATGTACCTTGTAAAATTGTGTTTCATTTGCATAAGCAATATGTCTTTCATACATGATCTAATGTTGTGTTTCGGGTGGGTTTTTTTATTTTATATATATATAGGCCTACACAGAATTTGTGTTTAACAAATTTGATTCAACAAAATGACACGTTTTGATGACGATATCGTAGCTGTTGTCATTGACAACGGGTCGGGTGTGTGTAAAGCTGGTTTCGCCGGGGACGACGCCCCTCGTGCGGTGTTTCCTGCCCTGACAGGGATGCCAAAATATCATGTAAGTGTTCATACATGTGCAGACTTTGAATAGCCATAATAAATAATCTTATTCTGTTATAAGTGGTAGTAGTAGTAGTAGTAGTAGTAGTAGTAGTAGTAGTAGTAGTAGTAGTAGTAATAGTTGTTGTGGTAGTAGTAGTAATAGTTGCTGTTGTTATGGTAGTAGTACTACTATTAATAGTAGTAGTAGTTGTTTTAATAGTAATAGTAGTAGTAGTAGTAGGCCTAGTAGTAGTAGTAGTAGTAGGCCTAGTAGTAGTAGTAGTAGTGCGCAGTTGGTCTAGGATCGATCCCCGTCGGTGGACCCATTAGGCTATTTCTCGTTCCAGCCAGTGCTCTACAACTGGTTTAACAAAGGCCGTGGTATGTACTATTCAGCCTGTGGGATGGCGCATATAAAAGATACCTTGCTGCTAATCGAAAAGAGTAGCCCATGAAGTGGCGACAGCGGGTTTCCTCTCTCAGTATCTGTGTGGTCCTTCACCATATGTCTGACGCGATATAACTGTCAATAAAATGTGTTGAGTGCATCGTTAAATAAAACATTTCCTTCTTCTTCTAGTAGTAGTAATAGTAATAGTAGTAGTAGTAGTAGTAAGTCTAGTAGCAGTAGTAGTAGTAGTAGGATTAGTAGTAGTAGTAGTAGGTCTAGTAGCAGTAGTAGTAGTAGTAGTAAAAGTACGAGTAGCAGTAGTAATAGTTGTTGTTGTTGTGGTAGTAGTAGTAGGCCTAATAGTAGTAGTAGTAGGTCCAGTTGTAGTAATAGTAGTTCTAGTAGTAATATTAGTAGTAATAATAGTTGTTGTTGTGGTAGTAGTAGTAGTAGTAGTAATAGTTGTAATAGTTGTGGTAGTAGTAGTAGTAGTAGTAGTAGTAATAGTAGTTCTAGTAGTAATAGTAGTAGTAGTAGTATCAGTAGTAGTAATATTAGTAGTAATAATAGTTGTTGTTGTGGTAGTAGTAGTAGTAGTAGTAGTAATAGTTGTGGTAGTAGTAGTAGTAGTAGTAGTAGTAGTAATAGTTGTAATAGTTGTGGTAGTAGTAGTAGTAGTAGTAGTAGTAGTAGTAATAGTAGTTCTAGTAGTAATAGTAGTAGTAGTAGTATCAGTAGTAGTAATATTAGTAGTAATAATAGTTGTTGTTGTGGTGGTAGTAGTAGTAGTAGTAATAGTTGTGGTAGTAGTAGTAGCAGCAGCAGCAGCAGCAGCAGCAGTAGCAGTAGCAGTAGTAGTAGTAGTAGTAGGCCTAGTAGTAGTAGCAGTAGTAGTAGTAGTAGTAGTAGTAGTAGTAGTAGTAGTAGCAGTAGCAGTAGCAGCAGCAACAGTAGCAGCAGCAGCAGCAGCAGCAGCAGCAGCAGCAGCAGCAGTAGCAGTAGTAGTAGTAATAGTTGTTGTGGTGTTGGTAGTAGTAGTGGTGGTGGTGGTAATAGTAGTTGTTGTTGTTGATGTGGCAGTAGTAGTAGGCCTAGTAGTAGTAATAGTAGTAGTAGCAGAAGTAGTATCAGTAGCAGCTGTAGTAGTAATAGTGGTAGTAGTAATAGTAGTAGTAGTAGTAATAGTTGATGTTGTGGTAGTGTTGTAGTAGTAGTAGTAGTAATTGTTTTAATAGTAGTAGTAGCAGTAGTAGTAGTAGTAATAGTAATAATCATAATAGTAGTAGTAATAGTTGTTGTGGTGGTGGTAGTAGTACTACTACTACCAGTAGTAGTTGCTTTAATAGTAGTAGTAGTAGTGGTGGTGGTCGTGAGGGTAGTAGTAGTAGTAGTAGTAGTAGTAGTAGTAGTAGTAGTAGTAGTAGTAGTAGTAGAAATAGTAGTAGTAGTAGAAATAGTAGTAGTCGTATTTGCATAGCAATAATAATAAGTAATATTAATATTATTTTATTTTTATATTTTATTACGTTCTCAATTTTATTACCCAACATATTTATAATTAAAAGTAGGCCTAACACAACTGGTTTCCTTATTTAAAACAGACCCTTATTAGTTAAAGCTATGCTATTAATTGTAAATTCTTTATTATTAAGGATAGGTATTTCATATTACGCAATTTAAAAGCATCATAAACGCAATGTTGTGTATTTTACCAGTCTGTCATGGTTGGAATGGGAGAAAAAGACTGCTACGTGGGTGACGAGGCTCAAAGTAAGCGAGGTGTCCTGAGTGTGAAGTACCCCGTGGAGCACGGCATCGTCACCAACTGGGACGACATGGAGAAGATCTGGCATCACACATTTTACAACGAGCTGCGCGTGGCCCCTGAGGAACAGCCCGCCCTCCTCACCGAGGCCCCCCTCAACCCCAAGGCTAACAGAGAAAAAATGACGCAGGTTCGTATATTAGTCGTATGTGTATTTAGTCAATTTTCCTTTTTTTCGCCAAAATATATTTGTAAATATTTCTGATGAAATGTAAAATTAGGAACTATTCTTAATTCAGTTTAACATTTCGAATTTACTAGTAAAATATATTTAAAAATTATACTTATTTATACTATTATTTATAAATTATACTTATTGTTTGGTAAAATGATTTACAAGATAATGTTATAATTGAAATCCGCCATCTTGAAACTATTGTTTTATTATTTAAAGAGACTGTTTGAGTTCGCTGCCATTGTAAGATGTTTCCTACTACTAATATTTTAACGACTGAATGCAGTTTCTTGTTCGGAATATCAGAGTCTGTATATTTAATGTGTTTCTGGCCATTCTAATATTTGTAAATAGCCCAAACTCCCAATAATGTCCAACGTTCGAAAACAATATATATTAGGAAATAAAATGAAGTTTGATCTAGTACTAGGACGGTCAAAAATACATTTAATATAAAGCCATTCATGATTGAAATTTTATACAATTGTAATAATTAAAAGCGATTACTGTGTATATTTACTTTTAGTTTGTAAAACGTACTTCTGCAACTGAATTATTGTATTAAAAGTGTGTTTTTGCGCCCATATATCATAATTCTTTGTTTAACGAGATTTGGTTTATATTTACTATTAATCCGGCAGTTATCAAAAATGACTACTACTGTTACAGCTTGGTTAAGTTCAATGTATGTTGCATCTGATTTAGTACGTGCCCGCTCAAAGTGACATCCAATAGTCGATAATTAATCAATCATTGTGCTGTAGTGGTGTCGTTAAACAATATTTTATAATTAAAAATTTTTGGGGGTCCAAGTGAAATGAACTATCCAATCACATCATGACCAATTAAACCAATTTTTTCGGTGTGAAATTATGATCCCTTCAGTGGTTTTTTTTTTCGTTCCAACCAGTGCACCACAACTGTACAAAGTCCGTGGTATGTGCTTTCCTGTCTGTGGGAAAGTGCATATAAAAGATTCCTTGCTGCATTAGTAAAAATGTAGCGGGTTTCCTCTGATGACTACTAAATGTTTGACATCCAATAGCCAACAAAACAAACTTTGTTTTTCTTTTTTTCCCCATCTTAATGAAGTAGCATCCCTAACATGTTTTCCCATATAGGCTAATCGAAGCAAGTAGTCCAAGGCGGACCCAATAAATTGCAAAAAACTAAATATTTGCTACGTCCGATTCAGACTACGAAGCAAGGTGAAATATGTCCGCTAAAATTAAATTACAAAACGTCTTCACGACCATGGTGACATCATGGGGGCGTGGGACAAGGTAGTAACCTCATCCATCACTCGAGATTCGTCTACGGGTGTTGCGGGGGACACACGGGAGAGACTAAATCGTAGACACTGAGAGTCGTCAGCCAGTGTTTATTTCCCGCGGAAACATATCAGACTCGTTTGTGACATGGGGCGTGGCTTACGAAAAAGGGCGTAGCTTAAAATCGCATTTCGCGAGATGTTACATCCTGGTGGCTACGATTAAGTATTTCCGTATTGGTGGCAGTTGAGTGACGAGTGTAATAGATATCGGGCTACGCCAGCGAAAGCGAGTTGATACGTTTTTTTACACGCATTGTTGTAAGATAAATGCTATCTAACCAATACAATCATTGGCGTAACCACGGAGACATTGGGGTCATACCATTCCCCCAAGCACACCTTTTTTTCCTCACCATTTTTTATATGTGCCTGTTAACGCGACTCATACTAGGAGCAGTCAGTCTAAGTCTTTCAATTGATGGCACACGTGTGTTATTGCCAGATGATATTATGTAATAATAATAATAATAATAATAATAATAATAATAATAAAGCACAATGTTGTCACAAATAAATGTGTAATAAAAATTCTTTAACTTCCTTCAAGGTACAATTAAAACTGATTTTTAAAATTCTCTTCTCTCTTTTTTCAGATAATGTTTGAAACATTCAACACGCCATCTTTCTACGTTTCGATACAGGCTGTTCTTTCTCTTTATTCGTCGGGTCGAACAACAGGTATCGTGTTCGACTCTGGCGATGGTGTATCTCACGTTGTGCCTATTTATGAAGGTAAGTAAAAATACTATATTCTCATTTGCCACGCCGTCCCTTAATATCAAAATATTCTGTGGTTAGCTTTATTGTAGTAAAAAAAAAAAACCCAAAAAAACAACGAACACAACGAAAACGAAAGCTGTGGCTGCGTTTGGAACACATGCTGACATGTCTTTTGCGCTCCCTTTTTTTAGGTGTAATGTTAACCCTGAATCCGGATAATTTTGAAATTTGAAATAGTGGGTTAGAGTGGTACCCGCATATTAGAACACTAAGACACGGGCGGTAGGATTGAATTGCAAATGCATTACGGTTCATTAACTTTTGTTCAGTTGTTTCATAGTGAGAGAGGGTATGCATGGGACAGGGCCCTAGCCCCGATTTCACCAAATTCAGCTATTTAATAGATATGTTGTTTTATATTTACAGGTTACGCTTTGCCGCATGCTGTGAAGAGAGCGGATTTAGCGGGTCGTGACCTAACGGAATATCTCACGAGAATTCTCCACGAGAGGGGATACAGCTTTACCACCAGCTGTGAGTACATGTAAAACTATGTTTCTACAGTAAATGTATACTCTTCAAAATCATTGTACGATACTTCTGGCTGAAACTTTCACTTTAGAAAATTCATTTATGTACATGTGTAGTTGTCCTGGTTGTCAGCAGAAGTTCAAGACAAAGCCTTCATGTGAATCCCCCATGATATTGTAGACGCTAGATAACAAAAGTGCAGTGTGAAATTATCCTGAACGTATCTGAAGTGTAATCTTAAATTGTGTTGAATATGGCTGGTGAGAGATTATTTGACGACGAAAGGTGGCGGATAATAGGCATGTTTAATGCAGGAATGCCGTACAGATATGTTGGTCGCCAGCTCAGTTACCATTTGGTTATATGCAGATTGATTCGGAGCATCGGCAAACTAATGAGGCAAAGTTCCGTTCACGGTGTGGACGGCCTAGTGAGACGTCAGTACGCGCATCGGCAAACTAATGAGGCAAAGTCCCGTTCACGGTGTAGACGGTCCCGTGAGACGTCATTACGCGCATCGGCAAACTAATGAGGCAAAGTCCCGTTCACGGTGTAGACGGCCTAGTGAGACGTCAGTACGCGCATCGACAAACTAATGAGGCAAAGTCCCGTTTACGGTGTGGACGGCCTAGTGAGACGTCAGTACGCAAAGATCGTGACCTGATCGGATTGGTTAGGCGACAACCCTGTACCCTTTGCCACAAGCACCTTTCTGAATGAGGTCTGGATGCCCCACAGACACTGAGAAGTCCACCCATAGAAACATATTTAATATCTATGAAAGTGGTCAAGCGTCTAATGCTGTCAGGTCGTTAGTGCAGGTACTGTGTGACAGGGGGGTTTGGCGAGACGTGGCTGGAACCTGAGGTCATGAAGGAACATCCACTGGGCAGACGACAGCAGTTTCTTGTTGCGTGTCACAAGCGGGCATATTCTACTGTACCAATATGGAAAACTTCGACTTCATGAACATAAGTATTTTCTGATCTTTTGATAAGATTTGAAAATCTTTGATTGTGGAGTACCGGATGAATTTCGTAGATGATTATACACTCAGAAATCCATTTTACGGTCACATGTCTTTTGTATTAAGATTCTCGGTGTTCTGAAATGGTAAATTCTAGTTATATTATCCTTTTCAGCGGAACGAGAGATTGTGCGAGACATCAAGGAGAAGCTTTGTTATGTAGCTCTGGACTTTGAAGCAGAGCTCAAATCAGCCAGCCAGTCGTCTAATCTTGAAAAATCATATGAACTTCCGGATGGACAAGTGATCACGATCGGCTCAGAGTGTTTCCGGTGTCCAGAATGCTTGTTTCAACCATCATTCCTTGGTAAATTAACATATCATCCTTTCCAAGTTATTGAATAAGTGCGACGCAGTAGGTCCTAGTATGGTCTAAGGAAGAGATAAAACTTGGTTAATAGGTTAATAGATAACAAATATGACGATTACATAAATATTTGCAACAATGTGATTCAAAACTGAATTATTAATATAAAAGAAATACGCACAATAGTTATTCCCCTACCAGATATGCCGTTCTTGTAATATCAGCTGAATATTGACTTTGTTGATATAAATATAATGTGTATGTTTTCATTATAATATTAGTAGATCTATAGTTGTACGAATTAGTACATGTTCGTGTCTTGTGTGTTCTAGGCATGGAGTCAAGCGGTATCCACGACATGCTGGAAAACTCCATCGCGAAATGTGACATCGACATCCGACGTGACATGTACCACAACGTCATCCTATCTGGCGGCTCCACTATGTATCCAGGTAACATGTACTGTAATAGGTGTCCGTCCGTCCGTCTATTGTCAGTCTGATTGGATTGTTGGTTGATCTCTGAATCCCTATGGATTTGAATCTGTTTATGTCTCTCTCGTGAAGGCTGTTGCATATAACGGGCGTCATTCCATTGCATCTGCCCTCTGGTGACCAGGTAGTTGATGCATATAACGTGTCACGTCAGGTCTTTACTCACAGAACTAAATAATGGTCATATCGATCTGTTGGTTGTTTTTGTGTTTTTTGGCAAAATAATGAAACACATGCCGGAATGCTGTGTCAAAATGGTTTATAACAATACCCATCCCAGTATGCCAGAAATAACTTTACATTATTGTCTTGTACAAAATAAACCACCATTACAAAGTTGTTTACGACACAAAGCGAAATAACTGCCTAGTGTATCAGTCGGATTTACGAAGTCTGTTGTAGTCTTACACATACGCCTACATATTAAGTGATTAAAAACCTGCGTTTCGAAAATAACCTGCTTCGTAACTTCGGCCAATCACATTTTGTCCTCTAAATTTGAAACTGTGTGTATTGGTATCTCTGAATTTGTATTTATATTTTGTATTGGATAAGATATGCAAGCTAACGTTGAGTGGAGTCAGCCAGAAAAACACAAGATGGCAAATTGGTGTTTTGTTCCATTTATTAAACTGTCGGTATATGTTGGTAGTTTGGCTATGCATTTCCCCAACACAGTAGGCTCATATTTCATGAATTTGTCCCTTTAAATGTTTTGTTGATTTGTTTAATTTCCAGGATTTTCCGACCGCATGATGAAAGAACTTGCAAGCATTGCTCCCAATAGCATCAATGTCAAGGTTATTGCGCCGCCAGAACGGAAGTACTCGGTTTGGATTGGCGGTTCCATCCTGGCTTCGTTGTCGACTTTTCACCAAATGTGGATAACGAAAGAGGAATACGACGAATGCGGACCGAGCATTGTACACAGAAAATGTTTCTAGATGAAGCTGGGCCGACCATCTGAGCCGTTTGGTAAGCGTAAAACATGAACGGTGACACAAGATGTACATGCATCATAATGGAGTTTTGGTCTCGGTCACTCAGTGTAACAAATACAATTAATTAATTCACACACCTGCACTAAAGCGGCAAAAAAAAGAAAACAAAAGAAGCTTAATCGGTTGAGCGCTCGCCTGAGGTGCTTTCGTCGCAAGATCGAACCTTCATAGAGGATCTATTCTCTTATTGTTTTTCGCCGTCCCCATCAGTGTCTAACCTGATGTATCAAGGCCATGGCATGTGATGTCATGCTTATGGGGAAAGTGTATTTAAATAAAAGATTTTTTGCTGTTGATGGAAAAATGTTGTCAAAATTACTAAATGTTTGCGTAAGGGTGTGTGTGTGTGTATGTGTGTAGGGTGTGGGGGTGTGTGGTGTGTGTGTGTGTGTGTGTGTGTGTGCACGCGCGCGTGTGAGTGCCCCCAATCCACTCCATGCTTTGAGATTTATTTGAGATATAATTTACTTTCGTTCTTTATTTGTTTGTTTGTGTGTTATGTACTTGCAGTATTTATATATCAAGGGATTTGATTTGTATATTTATGTTAATATACATGTATTTGATTATAAATTTGATTATGCTATTTTTCACTCTATCGATAACTATATATCCCTTTGCATGGGACAAACATGGGTTTAAACTAAAATTATAGTTCAGAATATTAAAACGTTTTGTACTAGATTTTGGATTTTGAAAAATGAAAATCTTTACATGTTCTTAGGTAACACTTTTCATGCAACAGTTTCCAACAGTATACTTCTGAATACGTTTTACTCTAGAACAATTATAATGTGCAGTCGTGCAGCATTTTCTCTAAGTTTTGTTGTTGTTGTTTGTTCAGAGAATCCATTGCAATACGAACCTTGACCTTTGCATATAACAGACCGTTTACTTTTGAGTATTATTAGGATACAACAGAACCTTAAACTATCCACGAGAACGGGCACTCAAAGTGACTCGGGGCATAGTAATAATACATAGGATCGATCCTCTTTAGTTGAACAATCTGGTATTTTATACAAAAAATACACTTTTGCGGGATGACTTTGTACACGCAATTAGACCCCAGTGAGGTTGATCGCTGGACTGATGAGCTTGTCAGGGACAAACTGGCAATAGCTAGCTTATTGTTGTTCGCGGGGCAGTTGATGTTCGGAGGCTCTCAATCAAACATATATTTGGTAAATAAGTCTGAAGTTACATTGAAAACTACAATTTAATATTTCAAGAATGTGGATTTATTTTTCTGTTGAACAGTAATCTTCCTTATTACTATTTTTTGTACATATGTTGTGTTTTTGTAATGTTTGTGCATATATTGTGTATATTAAATTATGATTATATCGTGAATAAATGTTTGGAAAGAACAACATTCGTCGTTATTATATATTATTACTAAAAATTGTCCATTCCCTGCGATAGAGGTTATGAAACTTGGACACATACGCATGTTTGCTCGCACTCTCTCATAAACACATATATACAAACATCTTGTAGTAACAAACCAAGCGATGCGCAGTTCAATACATAATGGCTATTTCACGAGGGCAGGGGGGAGGGAAGGGTTGTTGTTTTCTTCTAGTATGACTTTTAAGTCAACGAGTAATATGTGAAAATCATATTTTCAGGATGAGTGAAAATATGGTTTTCACATACAAATCGTATTTGAAAAAAATAAGTACCATGAAATAGTCTATTTATTAGAATATATCTTTTCCACTAGAGAAACAAATCTGAAGATAACTGACAAGAGCCAGGACAGCTCTAACCCCACGCCAGAAATAAAGAGTGCACAATAAAACAAATTACATATAACTCCATAGACCGTATAGCCAGAAATACCTTAATACAACCAAATGATTATGGTGGCTTGAAGATGATAAATCTAATTTTTTAATATAAATTCTCCGAAATTAACCAGGATAAGAAGATTATTAAATAGTCCTGAATCAACGTGGTTCCATTTGCTTCACTGTCAGTTACCTTCCAAAAATGTATTAATTACTAATATTGGTGATGACTATCAGAAAGTGCAGTAAGAAGATTTCAAATACTTTTTGGAAAGAGATGTTTAACACTCTTGCATTGTTTAAGAACATAATGACATAATAGATTGTTATTTCAAAACTCACATAAATCTGTATATGTTGTTACTGTGTTGTCCGGCTATCTGTCATCTGAAGCGGAAAATGTAACCAACCAACCCCCCCCCCCCCCCCCCCCCCCCCTTAAAAAACAAACAAAAAACCAAAACAAAAGCAAACCCGGAATGCTTTATCATTAATTATGTTTAATTTTTGGAACAGTAATATTTTTGACATATCATTGATAAACATTCCATTGATTTTTGGTCCAATTTCGAAGAGAGTTCTCGATTGAAGTTAATGCAGTTTAAGAATCAACCATCATCAAGAAAGAAAACTATTAGTGGCATTAATAAACACTGGATATATTTAAATGATTAAATCAGCAATTTAAAGATATCCTCACCAAACAACATTTCATCATTCACACTACAGATCTTGAAACTAATGCTGGAGTAAAAGAATCGCTTTTATGACTACACCAAATTAAAAAGTATTCGTATTGCTTCAAATCTGTTTGAAAACATTCAACATGATGTTTTATTGTAATTTGACATCAAACCATGATGTTTTTTTTCAGAATGTGACCAGACTCAAATGACAAAAACATGCAACCACCCCCAAACATGCATCAGAGCTACTAAATAAGAGGTCGTTAAATAATTACGTTTCGAAAGTCATACTTGGACATTTTTGTTTACTATATGACGTTGAGATAATTACATGTATACCGCTCACAACACATCCGTCCATATGTCACCGACATATAATTACAAAACAAAATTAGTTGTTTCTTTTACTTTGGTAATAAATACTAAATAAAAAAAAGCGCTTGTAATTGAATAAATTGGCCAATGATGGCCTCGTAGACGATGTTTTAATAACACATATCCACAAACAGCCCCACCTACCCGCCACATTAACGGTTTGTAACATGTCCCATGACATCCTCTATGCTAAAGCCTGAAGGAACGATGTGAAATGGGGAAAACAAGTGGAATGAAGAAGTATAAAGAAATACGATATCTATGTACAATGGCTATGTGTTCTATAATATATCTAATATGCGAATACATTAATATCAATTGTTTTTACAGGAAATTATCTTTCTTACACGAAACTTTGATACAGTAACAACTGGATGTAGAACAAAGCTTGTGAAGCAATATGCAAATTAGTTATTGAAACCAATATGTTGGTATTAAGTCTTAAGCTGAACACAATCTATTAATCTACGTATTAAAAATAATCCTAATTTATTCACACGTCATATGCTGAAAAGTCGAAAGGAAAATGATAAACTATAGCCTAACTACTAAGGTTAAAGGAAATATCAGAACGTTATCATTTGGCCTACAGCCATGATGCCAAATTATTTCTGTTACTTCTTCATTATATCAACCCAATTTATACAGTGTTGTTGTTTGCAATCAGGCTTGGAAATACAGCATTTCGCGATGATGGATGTAGATGTGCAAACTTTGGGATCACAAACAGGAATCGTTGTGTCAGAAGAAGCCATGGTGTCTTCTACCACCAAGTGTGCCGCAAGTTGCGCAGAAGCAGACTGGTGTTCCGGTTACGTTGTATGCACGGCCGGCATTTCGCCGCTCTGTATCTTTCTTCAAGTAAACAATACCACGCAGACGACAGAGATACTTTCTCAGTATACTCCATGCTCTCTTTACATGCCATCTGGTTATCAACCAGTAAGTAGAATCGCTTCAAGTCACCTATGTGAAACGTAGATTCCACTGTGTAGTCATAAAACTATCTGACATTTTGATGTTCATGGATTGAAATATAGATATAGGAAGCAGATTTCTGACCATACGTTATTAAACTATTTGGGAATTTCTTTCATTGTATCATGTATAATAAAATCGTGCATCTCTGTGTGTATCTTTTAAAACTTGTTCATTCCCCGTAACACATAAGAGGTCATCACGAGGTAGGGTCTATCGCCTTTTCTTTTCAATCTGACTAACCTCTAGGTATCACGAAAACCGGCATTTCAGTGTGCTTTAACTGTAACATTGTCTTTTCACACACTTCCATTGTGTGTTGTATTTCACTTGATGGTTTGTTAGTTTTTAGTTTACTCCAATGATTGTAATTTTATTTATGGAACGCCTATATAACAAATTTGACTTGAATCACCTACTTTAAAATCATCATACAGTTTTTATTAGTTCTATGTTATTTTCAGATCAACTTACTAACAACATTTCTCTTAATTTTCCAGTGAAGAAGAAAGCAAATTACACGTGAACATCATGGACATGAGACTGCCAGTGGAAAGACGTTAATTTACACCATAATGACAGACCAGCAAGATGCAGCTCTTGATATTGTTTTGTTAGAAAGTGAAATATTTGACATCCTGTTATATTAATGTAATATACTAATATTAGTACATTACATTAATATAACTGCATATCATAGACTCGAAAATACCTGATATACTTCTAACAAATGTAATTAATTAATAAAATGTTAATCCAAAAATCTATAAAACATGATGTCCAGTCATTTGATTAGCTAGCACAGTAAGGGGAATTTTATACAATTTATCTCAGGGAGAGGAGTGGGGTAGGGAGACTTCACAATTATTATTTTATGTCTGGTTGGTATGCTGCACTGCCCCATCACCTAATATATATTATATAAAATATTATTCTGCGGGTGGTTAATTTAATTTTAATGTCTCCAGCCCGCCTATATCCCTTGTGATAAATTCTGACGTGTAGTTCTGCAAACAGGGCCACCTAAATAGGGGGTACCGGTACCGGCAGGGTAACATTAGTTACATGGATAGACTTATTCATTACGGTGTGGGGATCATGAAACCACCCGATGACACGTTCAAAACTGCTACCGCCATACTAAAATAAGCCATATCTCTGCTAAATCTTCACATATTGAGGTGATTTTGATATCAAAACATCTGTGTTTTGTTTGGGTGTTGTTGTTTTTTGTTGTTTTATTTTTGTTTTGGGGGGGGGGGGGGTAGGGGGGGGGGAAGGTGTGAGGAATATGAAAAACATGCTACCAGACCAGTTCTAAAGATAATTTAACAAAACGTAAGCACTTATTACTGTATTCTTGACATACTACGGTAATATAATACTAACAATGCTATATACAGATTTCCATGGAACATGTGACGGATTCCATTCAAAATTAAACAATTCTGCCAAATTTGAAAACAACGGGTTTTCTTGAAACTCGTGTCTCAGGGTATTCTGGTAGGGTTCAAACCTAGTGAACGTAATCTGGTATATTATACAAGCTAAATTCAGTCATGGTGTTTTCTGAGACTGTTCTCTGATAACTTCTGCTATGTTCCTCACAGCTAATTTCAATTTTGATATTTCCTGTAATTGATCAACCTCATTACATGAATTCTTTAGTCAATGCGTGTATGTATTCAGAGTAACTATGTCCTCTGCCAGTATGATTAAGTATGTCAGTATTATTAAGCGTTACAAGACTTGTCCCTTTTAACATCATACCATATCTCCGCGGGTGAGATATGGATATCAGACTGTCCAAACCCGGATAGGGTGGGTGCAACAACTCGGATTCAATTTTGAAGAACCCACTTTACAACCTATGTCATGTGAGCAGATACATATATATTTGTGAATCAGCAGAGGGTAGTTGACAGCTTTCCTTGCCATTTTCATCTGACGAAAATGCCTAAGCAAATCAGCGTATTAGTGACTCTTAATATGGACATATGACGCATACCGTCAATATGGATTGGTACCTTTGCATTGGGTTTTTGGAAGCCCTTCATTTGTGAATTCGAGAAATGCATGATAGCAGTGTGACTGAAACTGCTACATGCAGTGGTTTAATACTACAAAGCCTCACATGTCGAGGAATACTTGGACTCACCTCTCTGTTATAGCTTCACAGGACGTAACACTGCATCCGCTTTCTTTGGAGACGGACAGCTTGAGATGCAAGAAACTGCTACTCTGATGTGACTAGTGCCTTTTACCCTTACAACAAAGTAGACGCAGATGCACAGACTGTTTGTAAATCACCTCTATGGATCGTCGTATGGTGATCTGAGGGTAAATAAAAATAGGTTCGGTTTTGTTCTGATACTCGTCATTTTCAGCTCCCTAATACGCTTCTTATATTTAGTAGATGTAGTCGAAGTACGAGTAGTCGCAGTAATAGTCGAAGTACGCATAGTCGCAGTACGCGTAGTCGCAGTAGTAGTCGAAGTACGTGTAGTCGCAGTAATAGTCGAAGTACGCATAGTCTCAGTACGCGTAGTCGCAGTAGTAGTCGAAGTACGTGTAGTCGCAGTAGTAGTCGAAGTACGTGTAGTCGCAGTAGTAGTCGAAGTACGTGTAGTTGCAGTAATAGTCGAAGTACGCATAGTCAGTACGCGTAGTCGCAGTAGTCGTAGTCGCAGTACGTCGTAGTCGCAGTAATAGTCGAAGTAGTACGCAGTAGTAGTAGTCGCAGTAGTAGTCGAAGTACGCATAGTCGCAGTACGTGTAGTCGCAGTAGTAGTCGAAGTACGTGTAGTCGCAGTAATAGTCGAAGTACGCATAGTCGCAGTACGCGTAGTCGCAGTAGTAGTCGAAGTACGTGTAGTCATAGCAGTAGTAGTCGCAAGTAGTCGAAGTACGTGTAGTGCAGTAATAGTCGAAGTACGCATAGTCGCAGTACGCGTAGTCGCAGTAGTAGTCGAAGTACGTGTAGTCGCAGTAATAGTCGAAGTACGCATAGTCTCAGTACGCATAGTCGCAGTAGTAGTCGAAGTACGTGTAGTCGCAGTAGTAGTCGAAGTACGTGTAGTCGCAGTAATAGTCGAAGTACGCATAGTCGCAGTACGCGTAGTCGCAGTAATAGTCGAAGTACGTGTAGTCGCAGTAATAGTCGAAGTACGCATAGTCTCAGTACGCATAGTCGCAGTAGTAGTCGAAGTACGTGTAGTCGCAGTAATAGTCGAAGTACGCATAGTCTCAGTACGCGTAGTCGCAGTAGTAGTCGAAGTACGTGTAGTCGCAGTAATAGTCGAAGTACGCATAGTCTCAGTACGTATAGTCGCAGTAGTAGTCGAAGTACGTGTAGTCGCAGTAATAGTCGAAGTACGCATAGTCTCAGTACGCGTAGTCGCAGTAGTAGTCGAAGTACGTGTAGTCGCAGTAGTAGTCGAAGTACGTGTAGTCGCAGTAGTAGTCGACGTACTCACAGTCGCAGTAGTAGTCTCAGTAGTAGTCTCAGTACGTGTCGTGCACTACGCGTAGACGCAGTAGTAGACGCAGTAGTAGTTGCAGTATATGTAGTGCAGTACGCGTAGTCGCAGTACCTGTATTAGCAGTACGTGTAGTAGCAGCACGTGTAGTGCAGTACGCGTAGTCGCAATACGTGTAGTAGCAGTACGTGTAGTAGCAGAACGTGTAGTGCAGTACGCGTAGTCGCAGTATGTGTAGTAGCAGCACGTGTAGTGCAGTACGTGTAGTAGCAGCACATGTAGTAGCAGCACGTGCAGTGCAGCACGTGTAGTTTAGTGCAGTACGCGTAGTCGCAGTACGTGTAGTCGCAATACGTGTAGTAGCAGTACGTGTAGTAGCAGCACGTGTAGTGCAGTACGCGTAGTCGCAATACGTGTAGTAGCAGTACGTGTAGTAGCAGCACGTATAGTGCAGTACGCGTAGTCGCAATACGTGTAGTAGCAGTATGTGTAGTGCAGTACGCGTAGTCGCAATACGTGTAGTAGCAGTACGTGTAGTAGCAGCACGTGTAGGGCAGTACGCGTTGTCGCAATACGTGTAGTAGCAGTATGTGTAGTAGCAGCGCATGTAGTGCAGTACGCGTAGTCGCAGTACGTGTAGTACCAGCGCGTGTAGTGCAGTACGCGTAGTCGAGGTACGTGTAGTAGCAGCACGTGTAATTCAGTACGCGTAGTTGCAGTACGTGTAGTAGCAGAACGTGTAGTGCAGTACGCGTAGTCGCAGTATGTGTAGTAGCAGAACGTGTAGTGCAGTACGCGTAGTTGCAGTACGTATAGTAGCAGCACGTGTAGTGCAGTACGTGTAGTAGCAGCACGTGTAGTGCAGTACGCGTAGTCGCAGTACGTGTAGTGCAGTACGTGTAGTAGCAGCACATGTAGTAGCAGCACGTGCAGTGCAGCACATGTAGTTTAGTGCAGTACGCGTAGTCGCAGTACGTGTAGTAGCAGCACGTGTAGTAGCAGCCCGTGTAGTGCAGTACGCGTAGTCGCAGTACGTGTAGTAGCAGCACGTGTAGTGCAGTACGCGTAGACGCAGTAGTAGTCGCAGTACGTGTAGTGCAGTACGCGTAGTCACAGTGCGTGTAGTAGCAGCATGTGTAGTAGCAGCCCGTGTAGTGCAGTATGCGTAGTCGCAGTACGTGTAGTAGCAGCACGTGTAGTAGCAGCCCGTGTAGTGCAGTACGTGTAGTCGCAGTACGTGTAGTAGCAGCACGTGTAGTGCAGTACGCGTAGACGCAGTAGTAGTCGCAGTACGTGTAGTGCAGTACGCGTAGTCGCAGTATGTATAGTAGCAGCACGTGTAGTGGCAGCACGTGTAGTAGCAGCACGTGTAGTAGCAGCACGTGTAGTGCAGTACGCGTAGTAGCAGCACGTGTAGTAGCAGCAGGTGTAGTGCAGTACGCGTAGTTGCAGTACATGTAGTAGCAGTACGTGTAGTAGCAGCACGTGTAGTAGCAGCACGTGCAGTGCAGCACATGTAGTTTAGTGCAGTACGCGTAGTCGCAGTACGTGTAGTAGCAGCACGTGTAGTAGCAGCCCGTGTAGTGCAGTACGCGTAGTCGCAGTACGTGTAGTAGCAGCACGTGTAGTGCAGTACGCGTAGACGCAGTAGTAGTCGCAGTACGTGTAGTGCAGTACGCGTAGTCACAGTGCGTGTAGTAGCAGCATGTGTAGTAGCAGCCCGTGTAGTGCAGTATGCGTAGTCGCAGTACGTGTAGTAGCAGCACGTGTAGTAGCAACACGTGTAGTGCAGTACGCGTAGTCGCAGTACGTGTAGTAACAGCACGTGTAGTGCAGTACGCGTAGTCGCAGTACGTGTAGTGCAGTACGCGTCGTTGCAGTACGTGTAGTAGCAGCACGTGTAGTAGCAGCACGTGTAGTGCAGTACGCGTAGTCGCTGTACGTGTAGTTGCAGTACGCGTAGTCGCAGTACGTGTAGTGCAGTACGCGTAGTTGCAGTACGTGTAGTAGCAGCACGTGTAGTAGCAGCACGTGTAGTGCAGTACGCGTAGTCGCTGTACGTTTAGTCGCAGTACGTGTAGTAGCAGCACGTGTAGTAGCAGCACGTGCAGTGCAGAACATGTAGTTTAGTGCAGTACACGTAGTCGCAGTACGTGTAGTAGCAGCACGTGTAGTGCAGTACGCGTAGTCGCAGTACGTGTAGTAGCAGCACGTGTAGTGCAGTACGCGTAGTCGCAGTACGTGTAGTAACAGCACGTGTAGTGCAGTACGCGTAGTCGCAGTACGTGTAGTAACAGCACGTGTAGTGCAGTACGCGTAGTCGCAGTACGTGTAGTAGCAGCACGTGTAGTGCAGTACGCGTAGTCGCAGTACGTGTAGTAGCAGCACGTGTAGTGCAGTACGCGTAGTCGCAGTACGTGTAGTAGCAGCACGTGTAGTGCAGTACGCGTAGTCGCAGTACGTGTAGTAACAGCACGTGTAGTGCAGTACGCGTAGTCGCAGTACGTGTAGTAACAGCACGTGTAGTGCAGTACGCGTAGTCGCAGCACGTGTAGTAGTAGCACGTATAGTGCAGTACGCGTAGTCGCAGTACGTGTAGTAGCAGCACGTGTAGTGCAGTACGCGTAGACGCAGTAGTAGTCGCAGTACGTGTAGTGCAGTAAGCGTAGTCGCAGTACGTGTAGTAGCAGCACGTGTAGTAGCAGCACGTGTAGTGCAGTACGCGTAGTCGCAGTACGTGTAGTAGCAGCACGTGCAGTGCAGTACGCATAGTCTGAGTACGTGTAGTAGCAGCACGTTTAGTGCAGTACGCGTAGTCGCAGTACGTGTAGTCGCAGTACGTGTAGTAGCAGCACGTGTAGTGCAGTACGCGTAGTCGCAGTACGTGTAGTAGCAGCACGTGTAGTGCAGTACGCGTAGTCGCAGTACGTGTAGTAACAGCACGTGTAGTGCAGTACGCGTAGTCGCAGTACGTGTAGTAACAGCACGTGTAGTGTAGTACGCGTAGTCGCAGCACGTGTAGTAGCAGCACGTATAGTGCAGTACGCGTAGTCGCAGTACGTGTAGTAGCAGCACGTGTAGTGCAGTACGCGTAGACGCAGTAGTAGTCGCAGTACGTGTAGTGCAGTACGCGTAGTCGCAGTATGTATAGTAGCAGCACGTGTAGTGGCAGCACGTGTAGTAGCAGCACGTGTAGTAGCAGCACGTGTAGTGCAGTACGCGTAGTAGCAGCACGTGTAGTAGCAGCAGGTGTAGTGCAGTACGCGTAGTTGCAGTACATGTAGTAGCAGTACGTGTAGTAGCAGCACGTGTAGTAGCAGCACGTGCAGTGCAGCACATGTAGTTTAGTGCAGTACGCGTAGTCGCAGTACGTGTAGTAGCAGCACGTGTAGTAGCAGCCCGTGTAGTGCAGTACGCGTAGTCGCAGTACGTGTAGTAGCAGCACGTGTAGTGCAGTACGCGTAGACGCAGTAGTAGTCGCAGTACGTGTAGTGCAGTAAGCGTAGTCGCAGTACGTGTAGTAGCAGCACGTGTAGTAGCAGCACGTGTAGTGCAGTACGCGTAGTCGCAGTACGTGTAGTAGCAGCACGTGCAGTGCAGTACGCATAGTCTGAGTACGTGTAGTAGCAGCACGTTTAGTGCAGTACGCGTAGTCGCAGTACGTGTAGTCGCAGTACGTGTAGTAGCAGCACGTGTAGTGCAGTACGCGTAGTCGCAGTACGTGTAGTAGCAGCACGTGTAGTGCAGTACGCGTAGTCGCAGTACGTGTAGTAACAGCACGTGTAGTGCAGTACGCGTAGTCGC